>NC_091335.1:3494985-3794985 GCF_038502225.1 Cherax quadricarinatus
GGTGGTTTTAGGAAGAGCACAATTTGTCCCAAATTTTAATTGAATTTCTTCATTTAAGTTTTTTCTTTATTTTAATGTGAATTCCACATAGAAAAAAAAAGGCAAGATATGAGAAGAAACAGCTGTAGTATCAGTACTTCCAACTGGAAGTATTAGTTTATATTTAAAGATACTGTTTATGTAAGGTGTGGTATAAAGTGGTAACTGGTTATTGAGATGTACTTTATGTACAAGTGCATAGATGGCATTGCACAAGTCATGACTTGAAAGCTTCTTAAATTTTACACATTTTAGGGATTGATCTCCTGAAACTGGGGTGGTGGTTCAGTTAATTTTAAAGCACAAATCTTAATGTAGGACCATTGAGTGGAATTTGCTCTTAAAATTTGATGAAACCATTTTACTTGTGTTGTAAGATTATTACTGTGTTGAAACTTTCTACTCAGATGGTCTTGTTTTAGCACAGTACATACTAACTTTTACTTGAATACTGGTGTCTTATAAAATTATGAATTTTGGCACATGTCAAAATTATAATGAAAGCTTTGATTTTTCTTCTGAAAGGCAACCATTGCTTTCATACATTTTACTATGTTGGAATTTGAGGGGGGCGATTTCTTAGTATAATTGTTTAGTGTTAACGACCTTTTACTTGATGAAAGTTTAGTTGTAAAAGATTTGATATATTGGAATTACAGATGTTTACAAAAAGATTTTAATGTTAAAGGAATTGGGCAACATTGATACACACAGGCTGATAATTTCGTTGACGACTTGGCATGTTTGACTACTCTCCTGCTCCTTAAAGATACTTTTGAGTGAATAGCTCAGTAATGGTTTAGTTTCTTATGGAATTAATAGAAATTATGTACTTTACTTTTCATTGTACTAGCTTTGGCAGTACATATACTAAAAAATCTTCTGTTTTGTTTGAATTTTTGTTAAATTTATAATTTATTTTGGTGGAATATATTTGCAATTTAAGACTTCTTTCATTGTTCCTATAATTAAATTTTTAACTGCTTATAGTTCACTGCTCCAATTTTCCCTTAAAGGGATATTTCTGAAATTCAGCTACTAAATGATGAAAAGGCATAGTTGGCCTTGTTGTAATCTAGCATCTTTAGTATTGTGATGTACCTCCTGCTGGTGAAAATTTAATCTCAGAGCATGTCAAATAAACCTTTTCAGATGCATGTTGAACAGGAATAATTCAATTCAATTCAGAGTTTATTCTCTATAAGGATTACAATGCTGAGTTTACAGAATTTGGTTATTGTGTGGTTTACATGTAGTAAAATAATTAGAGGGTACCACTAGAACATCTAGCATGGCTAGCCTCTTCAAGGGGGGCTCCTTGGCGTGGTGAAGAGGCTCTTGGTCTGAGGAATCAGACTTGTTGGTCTCCTTCCTCAGACCGAACCTAATTACCCCCCAATCCCCCCCTCCCTATCTCATCCTCCCCTTTCTCCTTTCCTCCTCCCCACCCCTTCCTTTTGCCCTTCCTCTTTTTGGCCTTTGAGATTTCTCCCACAGGCGCGCTATTATTATAATCAAAAAGAAGCGCTAAGCTACAAGGGCTATACAGCGCTGCAGGGTAGGGAAGGAAGCGAGGGTATTGGATGGCAGAAGGGAGGAGGGATGATCAGTAGGTTACAGAAAACAACAGGGAAGGGGATAGTACGGGGGTAGAGGGTAGCAAGAGATTGAAGTAGAAAGGGCTGAAGGTATAAGAATTTGTGAAGTAAGTCAGTTGTCTAAAAGTCAGTGAGAGTGTCTGGATGAAATGTGGGTCCATCAGCGAGAAGGTAGAGAGAGAGAGAGAGCAGCAGAGCGAAGACGACGACGGAGGTAAATTCTGCGTGCTCGTTGATAAAGTTGGCAGTCCAACAGAATGTGGCCGACTGATAATGGAACTTCGCAATTCTCAGAGAGGAGCAGGGCGCCTCTCCATGAGATATCCATGAGTAAGAAGAGTATGGCCAATGCAAAGACGGGAGAGAGTAGTCTCCCAACCTCGACACTGGTGATAAGAAGACGGCCAGTAACCTATACTCGGTTTAATACATTGAAGTTTGTTGCCGAGCATAGTAGACCAACGTTGTTGCCAACGGGTGTGAAGTTGGGAAGATATTACAGCAAAATAGTCCGTAAATGGAATACCTCTACATGAAACTGGTAGGTCATGTACTGCTGACCGCGCAGCAGTGTGCGCCTGTTCATTGCCTTGTACGTCAACATGACCAGGGACCCAACAAAAAACAATATGCTTGGTAAAGATGCGGCGTAGCCAAAGTTGGATATGGAGGACTAAGGGGTGAGGTGTATCAAATTTCTGTAAAGCACTAAGGGAGTCTGAGACAACCACAAATGATGACACAGGCATAGATGCAATACGGATAAGTGCTGTAAGGATGGCATACAATTCAGCAGTAAAAATACTAGCTGAAGATAGTAAATGCCCTTGTATGAAGCTGTCCGGAAACACTGCTGCGAATCCTACGCCGTCAGAAGACTTAGAGCCATCTGTGTACACCAATGGCATTAGAATGAGTGAAAGTGGTCAAGAAAAAGAGAGCGGGAAGCGACCGTAGACAGTTGGGCTTTCGAGCAAGGGAGAGAGAAAGAACAGACTCGAACAGCTGGAACTTCCCAGGGGGGTAGGGAAAAGTGAGATGCTACATGTACATAGAAAAGTGGTAATTGAAGAGACAAGAGCGAATGAAGGCGAAGAGAGAAGGGACGGAGTAAACAGGGGCGGCGAACAAATAATGTCTACTAATATCAGTGACCATTCTGTAAGTGGAAGGATTGCGGAGATCATGGGAGTGTACATAGTAGCGAAGGCAATGGGCATCACGGCGATCGGATAAGGATGGAACGTTCGCTTCTGCATAGAGGCTCTCGACAGGGGAAGAGCAAAAAGCACCAAGGCATAAACGTAATCCTTGGTGATGAATGGGGTTAAGGCTAGAGAGAGTAGCAGGAGATGCCGCTGAATAGATCTGGTCACCATAATCAAGTTTCGATAAAATAAGGGTGGAATGTAGGCGAAGGAGGGTTCGACGATCAGCTCCCCATGAAAGATGAGCAAGGGTTTTAAGAAGGTTCAGCCGGCTGTGACAAGTTTCCTTCAGAGAGGTAATGTGAGGTTTCCAGGATAACCTACGATCAAAGAGGAGGCCCAGAAACTTGACTGTATCACGTTCAGGGATACGGGAGCCATAGAGGTACAAAGGATGATCGGAGATGACAGAGCGTCTGTTGAAAGTAATTTGGTCGGTTTTAGTGCTGGAAAATTTAAACCCATGTGTGGTGGCCCAATTGGAAACACTATTTGTCCATACCTCGCTGCATTACACTGCAGCCCGTATCCACTTGAATAAGTGGTTTGCAATGTTCTTTATATCTCTCTCCTCGAGCATTTTCTATCCCAGACTTTGCCTTTCTTGTTTCATCCTTACCACCACCACTTCTGTTACTTGGTGATTTTAATGCCCACCATTTCCTCGGGGGGGGGGGGTCTCATTGTGACTCGCGTGGCGTCCAGTTGGAGGCTTTTCTCGCCTCTCACCCCCTCCATGTTTTAAATACGGGTACTCCCACCCATTTTGATCCTTGTACTCATACTCTCTCTTGCATCTATCTATCAGTCTGCTCTTTCTCCACTGCACTAGACTTCACCTGGTCTGTTCTACCGGACTTACATGACAGCTATCATTTTCCAATCATTCTTTCTTCTTCCTATTCACCACCTGTCCGCAGCCCTCGCTGGCAATTTGATCGGGCAAATTGGGATCTTTACTCACACCTCACTGCTTTTAGTGAGGTTCCTTCTTCATCCTCCATTGATGAGCTCCTACACCTCTTCTCGACGTCAGTTTATACCGCAGCTTCTCATTCTATACCTGGAGAGAGTTCCGGGGGTCAACGCCCCCGTGGCCAGGCTGTTACATAAACTTGTCGGTACCATATTTTTTTTATATCAAATTCTAAGTGATAAAGAATAAAGTGATCAAGGAGGGGTTTTGGGATATTAGCAGTCTGGAGGGATATATTGTGTATCTTTATATGTATATGCTTCCAAACTGTTGTGTTCTGAGCACCTCTGCAAAAAGTGATTGTGTGAGTGAGGTGAAAGTGTTGAATGATGATGAAAGTATTTTCTTTTTGGGGATTTTCTTTCTTTTTTGGGTCACCCTGCCTTGGTGGGAGACGGCCAACTTGTTGAAAAAAAAAAAATCATAGATGAGCACTGCTGAATAATGCCTTACTTTGAAGTAATTACAGGTAGTTAGAAAACAATCGGAACACCTTTAACAATATCTTAAGGGATAGTTACAACACACGAGTATTCCTACCTTTAGAGCCAAGTACACCGTGAGGATTTGAAGCATTAGGGAGAAGAGTAACTCTCAGGTCCACTGGTGCTGTATAGTCCTTGTGGCTTAGCACTTCTTTTTGATAATAATAATAATAAATCAGGTCCACTGGAATATCCAAAGCTGTTGGTGGTTTGTATTCCTGAAAATAACAACACATCTTAGTTAAAAATTTAAGAACCCTTTGGGGGTTTCTGACAGAAATGTTCAAATAAAACTGTAAACAAAACTTATTATGCTAACCTTGGTTTATCAACCTTACTTTATAATAATACAGGAATAATAATGCTATGCATCTGTAACTTTAAAATTTGAAATTTGTTTTCTGCTAAAATTAAATTTCATCACCATCTTCATGATTATTCCAAAAATATAATTTGTTATTCTGCATAGTTCATATTTTGATATGGTAACTAAAATGGCATTGTTTGCATACAGTAAATGACAATTTTAATTGTACTATTAAATAACTGGTGGAGAAATATATTGCTTATCCAAACAAAGTCTACCTTGAAATAAAGCAAAGGAAACCATACCACAGGTGGGGTTAGAACCTGCGATCAGAGTCATAAAACTCCAGACTGATGTGCTAGCCCAGTGGCTAACACATCAGTCTGGAGTTCTACGACCCTGCCCATGGTAGGGTTTGTTTGCAATTGTCATTACGATTTCGTGAGCCAAGCAAAGGAAAAGTTAAAGCATTTAGGAGCTATCGACAAGCACAGGAGATTAAGTGTATAACAAATGTAGATGAAAGATGCACCAAATATCTTAACACAGGAAAACCCAACAATCCTGTCAGTGCAAAATGTTAATAGGTTTCTATTTTATCACTCATTTAGATGAATGGTAATATTTCTCTGGTCAATTATTGTCTG
The DNA here is from genome assembly GCF_038502225.1 of Cherax quadricarinatus. Taxonomy (NCBI): domain Eukaryota; kingdom Metazoa; phylum Arthropoda; class Malacostraca; order Decapoda; family Parastacidae; genus Cherax; species Cherax quadricarinatus. The sequence goes on from NC_091335.1 coordinate 3,500,246, forward strand.
CCAAGCTACTGCATATCAAATTAAAATCTCAAACTTAATTTTTTCATGTAAATCAAAACAATTTTTACATATAATTCTAAAAACTGCATGACAGTTCAATGCCTCAGAATTACAATTAAAAATGTTAAAAAAAAAAAAAAAAGACATTCTTACCCAAGTGCTGTTTGACAGTTTCTGGCCTGTATTTGTATCATATTTTACAATTTCTGATGTATAGAGACCTAAGCCCATGATGAAGGCACCTTCCACTTGTCCGATATCAATGTACGGATTCATACTTCTCCCACAGTCTTCAATGTCAACACGCCGTACCCCAAACCTCAGGCAGGCATTCTCAGAAGTGCGTGCCTTGGTGGTCTCCTGCTTGTGCTCGTGCAGTACGTTTGAAACGCGCTGCATGGGGCAGGTACCGGTACAATAGAACCGCTGAGAGACTTCTTGATTTTAAGCGGAAGCGTGCGATCGCTCGCCGTGTCATCCGTGAAGCTAAATGCACTTGTTGGCGAGACTGTTTCCACCATCACCTCTGCTTCTTCTATGAGTGCAGTCTGGAAAAAAGTGAGGAAATTGAGTGGTAAATACTCTCCTGACCCGGCTCTTGTTCTACGGGTCGCTGGTGTTGATGTAGCAAACCCTCTCGACGTTGCCATTGAACTTGGCACACATCTGGTCCGTATTTCCCGGGGGCTCCATCTATGCCCCTCGTTTCTTTCCCCAAAGTCTGCCAGAGAGTTAGTACCCTTGGACTTTTCTTCTCTCAGAGAAGAACAGTATAATGTGCCTTTTACACTTCAAGAACTGGAGGCAACGCTCTCAGCTTGCCGATCATCGGCAGCTGGGCCTGTCGACATTCATATTCCTATGTTACAACATTTACATCGGTCAGCCCTTATAGTCCTCTTACACCTCTTCAATCTTATTTGGGCACAAGGAGTTCTTCCCCAGCTGTGGAAATCTGCCATTGTTCTCCCTTTCTGCAAACCGGGTACTACAGGACATGATGCCTCCCACTATCGTCCCATCACTCTTACTAGCGCAGTTTGCAAAGTGATGGAACGTCTCGTAAATCGACGTTTAATGTGGTATTTAGACACACACAACAGTCTCTCCTCTAGTCAATATGGCTTTCGTAAGGGTCGTTCTTATATACACCCCTTACTACGCTTGGATACGTATGTTCGTAATGCCTTTGCGAATAATCACTCAGTTATTGCCATATTTTTTGACCTTGAGAAGGCATATGACACAACTTGGAGGTATAATATTTTGGCCCAGGCCCATTCCTTAGGCCTCCGAGGCAATCTACCATCCTTCCTTAAGAACTTTTTAACTGACAGACATTTCCGTGATCGAGTCAATAATGTTCTTTCCCCGGACTTCGTCCAAGCTGAAGGTGTCCCTCAGGGATGTGTTCTAAGTACAACACTTTTTCTCCTTGCTATAAATGATTTGGCCTCTGTTCTTCCACCCAATATTTGGTCATCACTCTATGTTGATGACTTCGCTATTGCTTGTGCAGGCGCTGACTGTCATCTCATTGCAGTTTCTCTCCAGCATGCGGTCGACCGTGTTTCCACTTGGGCCACCACGCATGGGTTTAAATTTTCAAGTACCAAAACTCACCAAATTACTTTCACTAGATGCTTTGTCATCTCCGATCATCCTTCGTATCTCTATGGCTCCCGTATCCCCGAACGTGATACAGTCAGGTTTCTAGGCCTTCTCTTTGACCATAGGTTATCCTGGAAACCTCACATTACCTCTCTGAAGGCAACTTGTCACAGCCGGCTAAACCTTCTTAAAACCCTTGCTCATCTTTCCTGGGGAGCTGATCATCGAACTCTGCTTCGCCTACATTCAGCCCTCGTTTTATCGAAACTCGATTATGGTGACCAGATTTATTCCACGGCCTCTCCTGCTACTCTCTCTAGCCTTAACTCTATCCATCACCAAGGATTACATTTGTGCCTTGGTGCTTTTCGCTCTTCCCCTGTTGAGAGCCTCTATGCAGAAGCGAATGTTCCATCCTTGTCTGATCGCCGTGATGTCCATTGCCTTCGCTACTATGTACGCTCTCACGATCTCCACAATCCTTCCATTTATAGAATGGTCCTACCATCCTTCCTTAAGAACTTTTTAACTGACAGACATTTCCGTGTTCGAGTCAATAATGTTCTTTCCCCGGACTTCGTCCAAGCTGAAGGTGTCCCTCAGGGATGTGTTCTAAGCACAACACTTTTTCTCCTTGCTATAAATGATTTGGCCTCTGTTCTTCCACCCAATATTTGGTCATCACTCTATGTTGATGACTTCGCTATTGCTTGTGCAGGCGCTGACTGTCACCTTATTGCAGTTTCTCTCCAGCATGCGGTCGACCGTGTTTCCACTTGGGCCACCACACATGGGTTTAAATTTTCAAGTACCAAAACTCACCAAATTACTTTCACTAGACGCTCTGTTATCTCCGATCATCCTTTGTATCTCTATGGCTCCCGTATCCCCGAACGTGATACAGTCAGGTTTCTAGGCCTTCTCTTTGACCGTCGGTTAACCTGGAAACCTCACATTACCTCTCTGAAGGCAACTTGTCACAGCCGGCTAAACCTTCTTAAAACCCTTGCTCATCTTTCCTGGGGAGCTGATCGTCGAACTCTGCTTCGCCTACATTCAGCCCTCGTTTTATCGAAACTCGATTATGGTGACCAGATTTATTCCGCGGCCTCTCCTGCTACTCTCTCTAGCCTTAACTCTATCCATCACCAAGGCTTACGTTTGTGCCTTGGTGCTTTTCGCTCTTCCCCTGTTGAGAGCCTCTATACAGAAGCAAATGTTCCATCCTTGTCTGATCGCCGTGATGCCCATTGCCTTCGTTACTATGTACGCTCTCACGATCTACACAATCCTTCCATTTATAGAATGGTCACCGATATTAGTAGACATTCTTTATTCGTTCGCCGCCCCTGTTTGCTCCGTCCCTTTTCTCTTCGCCTACTTTCACTCTTGTCTTCCCTTCAGTTACCACCTTTATATGTTCATGTAGCATCTCACTTTTCCCTACCCCCCTGGGAAGTTCCAGCTGTTCGGGTCTGTTCTTTCTCACTCCCTTGCTCGAAAGCTCAACTGCCTACGGTGGCTTCCCGCTCTCTTTTTCTTGATCACTTCCACTCTCATTCTCATGCCACCGCTGTGTACACAGATGGCTCTAAGTCTTCAGACGGCGTCGGATTCGCAGCAGTGTTTCCGGACAGCGTCGTACGAGGGCATTTACTATCTTCAGCTAGCATTTTTACTGCTGAACTGTATGCCATTCTTGCAGCACTTATTCGTATCGCATCTATGCCTGTGTCATCATTTGTAGTAGTCTCAGACTCCCTTAGTGCTCTACAGGCTATACGAAAATTTGATACATCTCATCCCCTAGTTCTCCGTATCCAACTTTGGCTACGCCGTATCTCTACCAAACATAAAGATATTGTTTTTTGTTGGGTCCCTGGTCATGTCGACGTACAGGGCAATGAACAGGCAGACACTGCTGCGCGGTCAGCAGTATATGACCTACCAATTTCCTATCGAGGTGTTCCATTTCTGGACTATTTTGCTGCAATAGCTACCCACCTTCGCACCCGTTGGCAACAACGTTGGTCAACTCTGCTCGGTAACAAACTTCATTCTATTAAACCGAGCATAGGTTACTGGCCGTCTTCTTGTCATCAGTGCCGAGGTTGGGAGACCACTCTCTCCCGCCTTCGCATTGGCCACACTCGTCTTACTCATGGGTATCTCATGGAGAGGCACCCTGTTCCTCTCTGTGAGCAGTGTCAAGTTCCAGTATCGATTAGCCACATTCTGTTAGACTGCCCTCTCTATCAACGAGCACGCAGAATTTACCTCCAACGTCGTCTTCGTTCCCCTACTCTCTCTTTACCTTCCCTTCTTGCTGATGGACCCTCCTTTAATCCTGACTCTCTCATTGACTTCTTGACAACGACTGATTTACTCCACAAACTCTGATGATACTTTTCGCACTCCCCTCAGCCCTTTCTGGTTCAGTCTCTTGCTGCCCTTTACCCTTTCACCATCCACTGCCCCGCTGTTATCCGTAACCTGTTGCTCATCCATCTCCCTTTTGCCACCTGATGCCCTCGCTTCCTTCCTGCCCTGCAGCGCTGTATAGTCCTTGTGGCTTAGCGCTTCTTTTTGATTATAATAATAATAATATAGAATGGTCACCGATATTAGTAGACATTCTTTATTCGTTCGCCGCCCCTGTTTGCTCCGTCCCTTTTCTCTTCGCCTACATTCACTCTTGTCTTCCCTTCAGTTACCACCTTTATATGTTCATGTAGCATCTCACTTTTCCCTTTATCCCTGGGAAGTTCCAGCTGTTCGGGTCTGTTCTTTCTCACTCCCTTGCTCGAAAGCTCAACTGCCTACGGTGGCTTCCCGCTCTCTTTTTCTTGATCACTTCCACTCCCATTCTCATGCCACCGCTGTGTACACAGATGGCTCTAAGTCTTCAGACGGCGTCGGATTCGCAGCAGTGTTTCCGGACAGCATCGTGCGGGGGCATTTACTATCTTCGGCTAGCATTTTTACTGCTGAACTGTATGCCATTCTTGCAGCACTTATTCGTATCGCATCTATGCCTGTGTCCTCATTTGTGGTAGTCTCAGACTCCCTTAGTGCTCTACAGGCTATATGAAAATTTGATACATCTCACCCCCTAGTTCTCCGTATCCAACTTTGGCTACGCCGTATCTCTATGAAGCATAAAGATATTTTTTGTTGGGTCCCTGGTCATGTCGACGTACAGGGCAATGAACAGGCAGACACTGCTGCGTGGTCAGCAGTACATGACCTACCAATTTCCTATAGAGGTGTTCCATTTCTGGACTATTTTGCTGCAATAGTTACCCACCTTCACGCCCGTTGGCAACAACGGTGGTCAACTCTGCTTGGTAACAAACTTCATTCTATTAAACCGAGCATAGGTTACTGGCCGTCTTCTTGTCATCAGTGCCGTGGTTGGGAGACCACTCTCTCCCGTCTTACTCACGGGTATCTCATGGAGAGGCACCCTGTACCTCTCTGTGAGCAGTGTCAAGTTCCAGTATCGATTAGCCACATTCTGTTAGACTGCCCTCTCTATCAACGAGCACGCAGAATTTACCTCCAACGCCGTCTTCGTTCTACTACTCTCTCTTTACCTTCCCTTCTTGCTGATGGACCCTCCTTTAATCCTGACTCATTGACTTCTTGACAACGACTGATTTACTCCACAAACTCTGATGATGATACCTGTCTGTCTCAACTATTGGATCACTACGACAAGGTCCTAAATGCACTAGAAGACAAAAAGAATGCAGATGTAATATATACAGACTTTGCAAAAGCCTTCGACAAGTGTGACCATGGCGTAATAGCGCACAAAATGCGTGCTAAAGGAATAACAGGAAAAGTCGGTCGATGGATCTATAATTTCCTCACTAACAGAACACAGAGAGTAGTCGTCAACAGAGTAAAGTCCGAGGCAGCTACGGTGAAAAGCTCTGTTCCACAAGGCACAGTACTAGCTCCCATCTTGTTCCTCATCCTCATATCCGACATAGACAAGGATGTCAGCCACAGCACCGTGTCTTCCTTTGCAGATGACACCCGAATCTGCATGACAGTGTCTTCTATTGCAGACACTGCAAGGCTCCAGGCGGACATCAACCAAATCTTTCAGTGGGCTGCGGAAAACAATATGAAGTTCAACGATGAGAAATTTCAATTACTCAGATATGGTAAACATGAGGAAATTAAATTTTCATCAGAGTACAAAACAAATTCTGGCCACAAAATAGAGCGAAACACCAACGTCAAAGACCTGGGAGTGATTATGTCGGAGGATCTCACCTTCAAGGACCATAACATTGTATCAATCGCATCTGCTAGAAAAATGACAGGATGGATAATGAGAACCTTCAAAACTAGGGGCTGTATAGCCCTTGTGGCTTAGCACTTCTTTTTGATTATAATAATAATAATTCAAAACTAGGGAGGCCAAGCCCATGATGACACTCTTCAGGTCACTTGTTCTATCTAGGCTGGAATATTGCTGCACTCTAACAGCACCTTTCAAGGCAGGTGAAATTGCCGACCTAGAAAATGTAGAGAACTTTCACGGCGCGCATAACGGAGATAAAACACCTCAATTACTGGGAGCGCTTGAGGTTTCTAAACCTGTATTCCCTGGAACGCAGGAGGGAGAGATACATGATTATATACACCTGGAAAATCCTAGAGGGACTAGTACCAAACTTGCACACGAAAATCACTCACTACGAAAGCAAAAGACTTGGCAGACGATGCACCATCCCCCCAATGAAAAGCAGGGGTGTCACTAGCACGTTAAGAGACCATACAATAAGTGTCAGGGGCCCGAGACTGTTCAACTGCCTCCCAGCACACATAAGGGGGATTACCAACAGACCCCTGGCAGTCTTCAAGCTGGCACTGGACAAGTACCTAAAGTCAGTTCCTGATCAGCCGGGCTGTGGCTCGTACGTTGGTTTGCGTGCAGCCAGCAGCAACAGCCTGGTTGATCAGGGGCTGATCCACCAGGAGGCCTGGTCACAGACCGGGCCGCGGGGGCGTTGACCCCCGAAACTCTCTCCAGGTAAACTCCAGGTTACGCACTCCCCTCAGCCCTTTCTAGCTCAGTCTCTTGCTGCCCTTTACCCTTTCACCATCCACTGCTCCGCTGTTATCCGTAACCTATTACTCATCCACCTCCCTTTTGCCACCTGATGCCCTCGCTTCCTTCCTGCCCTGCAGCGCTGTATAGCCCTTGTGGCTTAGCGCTTCTTTTTGATTATAATAATAATAATAATAGCATGGCTAGGCATTTCGGGCAGACTTAGATTAATTCTTAAATTTAAATTATTACAAATTGAGGTAAGTTGGTATTATGGCTAAGTGACTAAATACTAGATTGTGAGTTTAGCAATGTGAATGCTTTTGTTTTGGCACAATACATAGTTTCAGTATTGGAGTATCACAGGCCAACTTATGACTAGTTCGAATTCATTATTTTAAGATTGAGATTGATATTTCTGTTTATGGTCAAATGGGTGAGCGAGTGTAAGTGTGAACCACCAGGTGGTATTCGTGTAATTAGTTGACGGGGTGTATCAGGGAGAAGAGATGTCTAATAGTAGTTTTGAAGGTGATGAATGTGTCTGCAGCTCTAGAGTTTTCAGATAGGGTGTTCCAGATTTTAGGGCCTTTGACATGCATTGAATTTTTGTGAAGGTTTAGTCAGACACGGGGAATGTCAGAGATGTTTGTCTGGTGTTATGCCTGTGGGTTCTGTCACAACTATCAAGAAAGTGTTTTAGGTCAAGGTTAATATTGGAATTTAAAGTCCTGTAGATGTAGATTGCACAGTAGTAAGTGTGGATGTACTGAACAGGGAGTAAGTTTAGGTCTATGGAGAGTGGGGGGGAATTGTTGCCAGGGATGGGATTTAGTGTTGTGCATGGTATTTCGTTAGTCCCATTGGGACTTGAAATGAAAGTGCACTTTTCGAGCATGCTCTACCACATTCTTGGCTTCGTTTCTGTACTTTGCTGTATTACAAAAATCTGCATGTACTTGGACGAGTTGTATACATATGATCTGCTCTTCACAAGCTACATACTCTTTAAATTCACATACTACATTAAGTATTGGACCTCTACTTATCTGGAGAGGGTTTCAGGGGTCAATGCCCCCCATGGCCCAGTCTGAGCAGGCCTCATGGTGGATCAGGGATTGATCAACCAGGCTGTTACTGTTGGCTGCACGCAACCCAACGTACGAACCGCAGCCCGGCTGGTTAGGTACTTTAGGCGTCTCCAGCACCTTGAAGACAGCCAGCGGTCTATTGGTAATCCTCCTTATGTATGGTGAGACAGTTGAACAGTCTTCGACCCTTGACACTTGCATTCTCTTATCTTGCTAGTGGGGGGGGGATGTTGCATCATCTGCTGCATCTTTTACTTTCATTAGAAGTGATTTTTGTGAGTCTAGTACTAATCCCTCTAGGATTTTCCAAGTGTGTGCAATCATGTATCTCTCCTCTCTCCATTCAAGGGAGTACAGGTTGAACTTCAAGCGTTCACAGTAATGTAGTTTTATCAGTTGTGTGCCATGAAGGCTTTCTGTAAATTTTCTACGTCAGTAATGAACTTCAGTCTATTAAACTGAGTATAGCTAAGTGGCAGTCTTCTTGTCATCAGTGTCGAGGTTGGGAGACTATTCTCTCCCGTCTTCGCATTGGCCACACTCGTCTTACTCGTGGGCATCTCGTGGAAAGGTGCCCTGTTCCTCTGTGAGAAGTGTCAGGTTCCTGTATCGGTTAGCCACATTGTTAGACTGCCCCCTCTATCAACGAGCACGCAGAATTTACCTCTAACGTCGTCTCCGCTCTCCTACTCTTTCTTTCCTTCCCTTCTTGCTGATGGACCCTCCTTTAATCCTGACTCTCATTGACTTCTTGACAACGACTGATTTACTCCACAAACTCTGATGATACCTTTCGCACTCCCCTCAGCCCTTTCTACCTCAATCTCTTACTGCTCTCTACCCTTTCACTATCCACTGCCCCGCTGTTCTCCGTAACCTATTACTCGTCCATCTCCCTTTTGCCACCTGATACCATCGCTTCCTTCCTGCCCTGCAGCTCTGTATAGCCCTTGTGGTTTAGCGCTTCTTTTTTATTATAATAATGTCTTTTAGGGCATCCAAGACCTTGTCATCATAGTCCAGTAGCTGAGAGACAGACAGGATCGACCTGTTCTAAACCCATTTCCCTGGGTTGTGTAACTGATGGGTATCTGGCTGGGTTGCTATCTTGCTTCTTAGAAACATTTCAAAGATTTTCATGATATAGGACGTTAGCGTTATCGGTCTGTAGTTCTTTGCTACTGCTTTACTGCCCTCTCTGGAGTGGGGCTGTCTGTCGTTTTTAGCAGCTGTGGGATGATCCCTGTCTATGCTCCCTCTCCCTAGGATGCGAAAATCACATGATAGGGGCTTCTTGCAGTTCTTGATGAACACAGTTCCACGAGTTTGGGCCTGGGGCAAAGTGCATGGGCATGTCATTTATCGCCTTTTCGAAGTCGATTGGTATCAGGGTATCAGGTAGGTTTGAGTAGACCAAATTGCTTAAAAAAAAAAAAAATTAGGTCATACTGTCTGGTTAGCAGCTCGCTAAAATGCGTAATATTGGGACTCGAGTAGCTTACTCATTTCCTTACTGTCATCTCTGTAGGACCCATCTCGTTTAAGTAGAGGCCCAATGGTTTGATTTGGCATAAGAAAAGAAATATTTTTGGTTTCTTTAAATTTCATTTATGGCTTTTAGTTTTCTGCATTTCTTGGCTCCTGTAAGATTCCTTTAACCTTAGTTTGAGGTCTATATCTCTGACCAGTGTCTTCCTACGTATTACACATACACTGGTCTCTCTTAGCCGCTCTGTTATTCTTTACCTTCGCCTGTATAGGGAGCACCTTTCTCTTCCTAGTTTACATAATCTCCTTTTCCTTAAAGGAATATGCCTTGAGCATACCTCAAGTGGCACAGTTAATTTGTTCTAGACATAGGTTTGGATCCGTGTTGCTTAGGCTATCTTCCCAGTTTATATCACTTAGGACCTTGTTTACTTGGTCCCACCTATGTTTTATATTATTGAAGTTGAATTTGGTAAAGGCGCTCGACTGATCACATTTTACTTAGAGATTGGACTCGCAGATGACAGCAAAGAAATGAGAGATACTGAAGTCCTAATGATTGCATTTACTGAGCCATTAATTAGACTAAAGGTTAATAATCTAAACGAATTTGACCAAGACTCGATTTGGTTTATTCAAAAATTTTTGGTATCTTAACACAAGACTGAAAAAGCAATAAATGGCATGCCCATGTCCAGCCCTAGGCCCAGATTCGTGGAACTGTTAGACCTGCAATATACTTTCACATACCTTAAATATACAGACCCTCCTTTAACCCAGACTCCTTGATTTTGACAGCAACTGATCTGCACAAAACCGAATGATTTCTCTAGCACTCCTCGAGCTTTTTCTACCTCTTGCTACCCAATACCCCTGCACCCTTCCCTGCCTTGCTGCTCTGACCCTTGTACCTCTTCAAGGGGGGGCTCCTTGGCGTGGTGAAGAGGTTCTTGGTCTGAGGAATTAGACCTGTCGGTCTCCTTCCTCAGACCAAACCTAATTACCCCCCAATCCCCCGTTCCCTATCCCATCCTCCCCTTTTTCCTTTCCTCCTCCTCCTCCCCACCCCTCCCTTTTGCCCTAGGCTATTCAGATTGGCGGGGCCCCTTTGAGTTACGGGTAAGCGAAGCGACCCCTTCCAGCTTAGGGGTGGGGGGGGGGTCGGTGTGGTTAGGTTTATTTATTTTTATTTTATTTTATTTCATTATTTATTTTTGTTTTGATTAATTTTTAAAAATCAATTTTACTCTCTAAACACTTGAACTTTTTAGGTAGGGACCCCTTTGCACTTGCACCATGTGTGCAGTCTTGGATGAGCCCCTGAACCCCTTGGACCGCGGGGCCCCCAAATGCGTGGGGCCCTAGGCAAATGCCTAGTTTGCCTATGCAGTAATCCAGCCCTGGCTATCATAACTTTGAGGTCTAGTCCCTGGACCCATTATGTACCTTTGTAATCTTTTGACTACCGCCCACAGGATGAGTATGGAGTGCATAATAAAGATATTAAACTAACACTGAGCCCAGGTATGATAGTGAAACTGAAGAAAGGAAAGCTGCAATGGAGGAAATTAAATTGAATGAGTGGATACATAAGGATATGCAGTGGGAGAATGAAAGGGAGAGGTCAGTCTTTGTGTATGGGCTCCAGGAAGTTGAAGGGGAAACATATGAAGCAAGAAAACAAGGGGAAGAAAAAAGGCAATTGAAAGCATCATAAAAGCAATAGAAGATATGACCCAGCTGGAAAAATTTCGGAGAATAGGGAGGTTTGCAAGAACCCCTCAAGGGAGGTTCCTTGATGTTGGTGAGGGGCTCTTGATCTAGGGAATTGGATCTGTGCTCCGGTTCCCTGAATTGAACCTGAATACCTTCCATCCCCCCACATGCGCTGTATAATCCTACGGGTTTAGCGCTCCCCATGATTATAATAATTGCAAGAAGAACCCGGCCAGTGAAAGTGACTTTCAAGGCAGAATCGACTTGGAACAGAATCCTGCAGGAGAAAGCAAGACTAAGGGACATGCCGGCATACCAGAAGGTGTATCTCGACTGCGAAAGAATACAAGAAGAAAGGCAGAAACTGAGAGAGATGGTACAAAGGCGAAAGGAGGAAAGAGAGAGGATGAAGGAGACAGACAGGAGATCCCAGACCCAGGAAGAAGATCAAATACAGCCTCCCTCTCAACTTCCTATAGAAGCCCCCCAACCAGGTCAACCCCAGTGCAACCAAACATTCTAAACCAAAACACCCATGCCATATCCAATGCCCTCACCCACTGCATTACAAACTCCACCCCCACAGCAACCACCCATAGTTCCTTATCAGGTCTCCCACTTCCCCAACCCCAATGTAACCCCCAGACCACAGTTTTAGAAAAGTTGGTGTGGTATACAAATGCAGATGGAATAACAAATAAGTGTGAGGAGTAGCATGAAAGAATCCAGGAGACATCCCCAGACATAATAGCACTCACAGAAACAAAACTCACCAGAATAACATGCAATCTTTCCACCTGGATACCCCTCAAGGAAGGTTCCTTGATGTTGGTGAGGGGCTCTTGATTTAGGGAATTGGATCTGTGCTCCAGTTCCCCGAATTAAGCCTGAATGCCTTCCACATCCCCCCCAGGTGCTGTATAATCCTCCGGGTTTAGCGCTTCCCCCTTGATTATAATAATAATAATAAATCCACCCGGATATCAAATCCTCAAGAAAGACAGAGGGAGGAGAGGGGAAGGAGGAGTTGCACTGCTCAATAAAAACCAGTGGGGTTTTGAGAAAATGGAAGGAATGGATGGCACGGGCGAAAGGGACTACTTAGTAGGAACAATCCAGTCTGAGGGACATAAGGTGATAATTGCAGTAATGTACAACCCACCACAGAACTGCAGGAGGCCAAGAGAAGAATACGATGAGAGCAACAGAGCAATGGTCGACACACTAGCCGAGGTGGCCAGAAAAGCACACATGGGGGGAGCAAAGTTACTAGTTATGGGTGATTTCAATCACAAGGAGATTGACTGGGAAAACCTGGAGCCCCATGGGGGTCCCGAAACATGGAGAGCCAAGATGATGGATGTGGTACTGGAAAACCTCATGCATCAACATATTAGACACTACCAGAGAGAGAGGTGAGGATGTTCCAGCAAGACTGGACCTTGTACTCACCTTGAGTAGTTCGGACATCGAGGATATCATGTATGAAATATTCCAACCATTAGAGATCGTGTTACTGAAAGAAATATCCTTATTGGGGTCAATATGCTTAGGTTAGCCCATTCAAACCCCTGCACAGAAGCCCTCCAAACTTTCCTCAGCACTGGTGAACATCCTTCCAGATGGATCAAAAAAACTGGAACCGACCTCCGCATGAACCAGCTACATGATCTATGTCAAGTTAGGCAACAGTGACACTTCCCTGCTCCATGGAATATTACCCCATTCCAAACTACCATTCCTCCATTTCCCCCCAAAACTCTTCTTAAATCACAAGCAAAGCTTCGTCTTGAAGCCAAACATGATGCCTTAAGCTGTATTGATAACTTAGTCACACAAAACACTCTTTCACAAATTATTTACGTTGATGGTTCTGTTCACCAGTCCACTGGTGCAGCTGGTAGTACTGCTGTTGTCATACAGAGTGATGGCTCTCATAAGGAAATTGGAGCATGCATCAATAACTGGGCCTCTACTCTTCAAACAGAACTGTTTGCCATACTCCTTGCACTTAAATGCGTCCATGTATCTAAGGTTGACACTTTAATTGTAACTGATTCTCTGTCATCCATAAATGCTCTCAACTCATTAAGTATAAATTGTGGCATGCTTGTGTCAGAAGCCAGACATAGGTATGGTAAGATTGTGGACAGTGAAGTCAGAGTGCACATGCTGTGGGGTAGGGTTCGTGGTGTGGGGGGTGGGAACAGAGGGATCGGTGTGTGATGGTTGGTTTGGATTGTTCAGTTGCCTTGGGGGTGTCGTGGCTGGAGACCTTCTGCAGTTGTTTCTGGGGGGGGGGTGCTTGTCCTTCCACCTGTTCCTGGGTTATTCTGCTCTCCTTTTTCATTTCCTCCCATTCCTCCTTTCGTTTTTGCACTCTCTCTTTCAGTATCATCCTTTCCTCCTGTGTTCTGTCTCGATCGAGATAAATACTCATGAAATCCTGTTTGCCTCTCAACCGTGCTTTCTCCTGCAGGATCATGGTTCGGGTTGATTCTGCCTTGAAAATTACTTTGAGAGGCCGATTCCTTTTCTTTGTGAACCACCCGATTCTCCAAAAATTTGCCACCTGGGTCATGTCTCTCTCGCCTATCACCTTCATGATGCCTTCAATCGCTTTTTTCTCCTCCTGCTTTCTTTCCTCATAAGTTTCCCCTTTAGTTTCGTCTAGCCCATAGACAAAAACTGATCTCTCCCTTTCCACCTCCCACTGTGACTCCCATTGCATCCTCTGAGGTGTTTTAGTTCCTTCCCATGGAGTGTTCCTTCCTTCAGTCCCTTCCCTAGCTGTGGCCCCTATGCTCATTGGTTTGTCCTTCCTGCTCACCTGTTTATGGCCCCCACAAGTATCTAGTAAGGTCCCTGCACATGTCCTAGTTCCTTCAGTGTCTTCCAACCTCTCATTCTGTCCTAGTGTGCTCCCTGTCTTTGTTTTGGCCCCATGTGGGTTTGACAGGACCTCTGCATACAGTTTAGCTTCCATGCTCCCTTCAGACCCATTGTCTGTGTCTGATGTAGACATTGCTGATGCTACTTCTGTAATATCTTTGTCTCTAGGCTGTTTCAGATGTCTCAGCTCCTCTTTTAATCTCTGTATCTTGGCTTCTGCTACTGTGGCATGTTGCTCCCACCTTCTGGATTCTGCTGCTAACCTCTCCTCCATCTTCCTTGTAAGCTCATCTAGCCTCCTTCCCCAGTCTTCCTCCCTTTTTTTGAGCTCTGCCTCCCAGTCCTCCCTCCCAGATTCGTCCTTCGGGCCCTTTGTTCTCATCCTAGTTCTAGGTTGCCCCATTGCTCCACAGGAGGAAGGGGGAGAGATGGTTAGGGGGAGGGAAATAGATGGTTAGGGGGAGTGGGGATGGATGGTTATGGGGAAGGGGGAGGATGGTTATTGGAGAGGGAGAGGTGGTTGGGGGAGGGGGTTAGATGGTTTGGGGGAGGGGTAGGTGTCTAGGGGGAGGGAGAGATGTGGTTAGGGGAAGGAGGAGTACGTGTTTGTGTCAAGTGTATATGTGCTTGTGTATGTGTGCTTGTGTATGTGTGCATGTGTGGGAGAGAGAGGGATGGGATTAAGGGGGGAAGGGGGGGAGGGGGAGAGAAGGATGAGTGACCCTTAGAAGCGGGGGAGGTGTGTTTGTGTGATGGGATTAGAAGGGGAGGGAGGGGAAAGAAGGCTGAGGGTAAAGTGACCGCTTGATAACGGGGTACTTACGGGTGTGTGTGTGTTTGCATGTGTGTGTATGTGTGTTTGTGTGTGTGTGTGTGTGTGTGTGTGTGTGTGTGTGTGTGTGTGTGTGTGTGTGTGTGTGTGTGTGTGTGTGTGTATTTGCCTAGTGCAGGTGTGTGTGTGTGTATTTGCCTAGTGCAGGTGTTAACCAAACCAAACGCTGGTAATTCTTGATCACCCGTTTCCACACTCACTTTGATCTTTTTATGTTTGTATCTGTGTGGCAACAGTGCCTAGTAGATCCACAACAGTTTGGCACTTTTAAAAGAAAACACTGAATTCAGGTTTCCTCTTGAATTTTTTCAACTAATAACTATAGTTATCACTCGTAGGTTTGTTCACTGACTTTGTCACTACCACTGATTACTGCTAGCGGTTATTGCACGCCTCAAAAACACGAAGGTTCTCGGAGCCTTGTGCACCCACGTCTGCACCCACCATGTGTTTGTGTGTGTGTATGTGTGCATATGTGTGTGTTCGTGTGTATGGGGGAGGTCTGAGGGGGAGATACTGCTAATACATACCAGTAATTCTGAGTTATAAAAAGCAGAAATTGCTACTAGGGTCTAAAGCTTCTATGAGTGTCTACCCTTGTGTGTGTGTATGTGTGTGAGGGAGAGATGGTTAGGGGGGTAGGGGAGGGGTTGTTGTGGTTGAAAGATCCGTTATATTCAGATATGGTAAACATGAGGAAATTAAATCTTCATCAGAGTACAAAACAAATTCTGGCCACAAAATAGAGCGAAACACCAACGTCAAAGACCTGGGAGTGATCATGTCGGAGGATCTCACCTTCAACGACCATAACATTGTATCAATCGCATCTGCTAGAAAAATGACAGGATGGATAATGAGAACCTTCAAAACTAGGGAGGCCAAGCCCATGATGACACTCTTCAGGTCACTTGTTCTATTTAGGCTGGAGTATTGCTGCACACTAACAGCACCTTTCAAGGCAGGTGAAATTGCCGACCTAGAGAATGTACAGAGAACTTTCACGGTGCGCATAACGGAGATAAAACACCTCAATTACTGGGAGCGCTTGAGGGTCCTAAACCTGTATTCCCTGGAACGCAGGAGGGAGAGATACATGATTATATACACCTGGAAAATCCTAGAGGGACTAGTACCGAACTTGCACACGAAAATCACTCACTACGAAAGCAAATGACTTGGCAGACGATGCACCATCCTCCCAATGAAAAGCTGGGGTGTCACTAGCACGTTAAGAGACCATAAAATAAGTGTCAGGGGCCCGAGACTGTTCAACTGCCTCCCAGCACACATAAGGGGGATTACCAACAGACCCCTGGCAGTCTTCAAGCTGGCACTGGACAAGTACCTAAAGTCAGTTCCTGATCAGCCGGGCTGTGGCTCGTACGTTGGTTTGCGTGCAGCCAGCAGCAACAGCCTGGTTGATCAGGCTCTGATCCACCAGGAGGCCTGGTCACAGACCGGGCCGCGGGGGCGTTGACCCGCGGAACTCTCTCCAGGTAAACTCCAGGTATGCCTCTCTGTCATGTAGGCTCAAATTTAGTCCCAGCTGTCTTTCTAGTATTGCTACTCTCTCCACTTATTGCCCTTTCTGGATTTAAGTATCAATTACTGCTGGTTATTATCCTATTCCTTGCTCACATTGAGAGAGGACTTCCTAGCTTCCTAAGTATTCATACTGCTAATAACTACCGGTAGTAATACTACGTTACCCCTCGCTAGACTGCTGTCCTCCTCACACTCTCCTTAACACTATCTTCACTTTATCTATGCTATTTCTACCCTAATTCTCGTAATAGCTTGCAGGAGTGAGTGACCAGTATCTAACAGTGTGTGTGTGTGCATGCGTGTGTGTGTGTGTGTGTGTGTGTGTGTGTGTGTGTGTGTGTGTGTGTGTGTGTGTGTGTGTGTGTGTGTGTGTGTGCATATATTTGTACGCTCGTGTGCATATGTGTGCGCGTGTGCCCTTGTGTGTGTATGTGTGTGTGTGTGCGCGCGCGCTCGTGTTTACCTGGAGTTTACCTGGAGAGAGTTCCGGGGGTCAACGCCCCCGCGGCCCGGTCTGCGACCATGCCTCCTGGTGGATCAGAGCCTGATCAACCAGGCTGTTGCTGCTGGCTGCACGCAAACCAACGTACGAGCCACAGCCCGGCTGGTCAGGAACCGACTTTAGGTGCTTGTCCAGTGCCTGCTTGAAGACAGCCAAGGGTCTGTTGGTAATCCCCCTTATGTATGCTGGGAGGCAGTTGAACAGTCTCGGGCCCCTGACACTTATTGTATGGTCTCTTAACGTGCTAGTGACACCCCTGCTTTTCATTGGGGGGATGTTGCATCGTCTGCCAAGTCTTTTGCTTTCGTAGTTTACCTGGAGTTTACCTGGAGAGAGTTCCGGGGGTCAACGCCCCCGCGGCTCGGTCTGTGACCAGGCCTCCTGGTGGATCAGAGCCTGATCAGCCAGGCTGTTGCTGCTGGCTGCACGCAAACCAACGTACGAGCCACAGCCCGGCTGATCAGGAACTGACTTTAGGTGCTTGTCCAGTGCCAGCTTGAAGACTGCCAGGGGTCTGTTGGTAATCCCCCTTATGTGTGCTGGGAGGCAGTTGAACAGTCTTGGGCCCCTGACACTTATTGTATGGTCTCTTAACGTGCTAGTGACACCCCTGCTTTTCATTGGGGGGATGGTGCATCGTCTGCCAAGTCTTTTGCTTTCGTAGTGAGTGATTTTCGTGTGCAAGTTCGGTACTAGTCCCTCTAGGATTTTCCAGGTGTATATAATCATGTATCTCTCCCTCCTGCGTTCCAGGGAATACAGGTTTAGGAACCTCAAGTGCTCCCAATAATTGAGGTGTTTTATCTCCGTTATGCGCGCCGTGAAAGTTCTCTGTACATTTTCTAGGTCGGCAATTTCACCTGCCTTGAAAGGTGCTGTTAGTGTGCAGCAATATTCCAGCCTAGATAGAACAAGTGACCTGAAGAGTGTCATCATGGGCTTGGCCTCCCGAGTTTTGAAGGTTCTCATTATCCATCCTGTCATTTTTCTAGCAGATGCGATTGATACAATGTTATGGTCCTTGAAGGTGAGATCCTCCGACATGATCACTCCCAGGTCTTTGACGTTGGTGTTTCGCTCTATTTTGTGGCCAGAATTTGTTTTGTACTCTGATGAAGATTTAATTTCCTCATGTTTACCATATCTGAGTAATTGAAATTTCTCATCGTTGAACTTCATATTGTTTTCTGCAGCCCACTGAAAGATTTGGTTGATGTCCGCCTGGAGCTTTGCAGTGTCTGCAATGGAAGACACTGTCATGCAGATTCGGGTGTCATCTGCAAAGGAAGACACGGTGCTGTGGCTGACATCCTTGTCTATGTCGGATATGAGGATGAGGAACAAGATGGGAGCGAGTACTGTGCCTTGTGGAACAGAGCTTTTCACCGTAGTTGCCTCGGACTTTACTCTGTTGACGACTACTCTCTGTGTTCTGTTAGTGAGGAAATTATAGATCCATCGACCGACTTTTCCTGTTATTCCTTTAGCACGCATTTTGTGCGCTATTACGCCATGGTCACACTTGTCGAAGGCTTTTGCAAAGTCTGTATATATTACATCTGCATTCTTTTTGTCTTCTAGTGCATTTAGGACCTTGTCGTAGTGATCCAATAGTTGAGACAGACAGGAGCGACCTGTTCTAAACCCATGTTGCCCTGGGTTGTGTAACTGATGGGTTTCTAGATGGGTGGTGATCTTGCTTCTTAGGACCCTTTCAAAGATTTTTATGATATGGGATGTTAGTGCTATTGGTCTGTAGTTCTTTTCTGTTGCTTTACTGCCCCCTTTGTGGAGTGGGGCTATGTCTGTTGTTTTTAGTAACTGTGGGACGACCCCCGTGTCCATGCTCCCTCTCTATAGGATGGAAAAGGCTCGTGATAGGGGCTTCTTGCTGTTCTTGATGAACACAGAGTTCCATGAGTCTGGCCCTGGGGCAGAGTGCATGGGCATGTCATTTATCGCCTGTTCGAAGTCATTTGGCGTCAGGATAACATCGGATAGGCTTGTGTTAATCAAATTTTGTGGCTCTCTCATAAAAAATTCATTTTGATCTTCGACTCTCAGTCTGGTTAGCGGCTTGCTAAAAACTGAGTCATATTGGGACTTGAGTAGCTCACTCATTTCCTTGCTGTCATCTGTGTAGGACCCATCTTGTTTAAGTAGGGGCCCAATACTGGACGTTGTTCTCGATTTTGATTTGGCATAGGAGAAGAAATACTTTGGGTTTCTTTCGATTTCATTTATGGCTTTTAGTTCTTCCCGCGATTCCTGACTCCTAAAGGATTCTTTTAGCTTAAGTTCGATGCTTGCTATTTCTCTGACTAGTGTCTCCCTACGCATTTCAGATATATTGACCTCTTTTAGCCGCTCTGTTATTCTTTTCCGTCGCCTGTAAAGGAAGCGCCTGTCTCTTTCTATTTTACATCTACTCCTCCTTTTTCTTAGAGGAATAAGTCTTGTGCATACATCGAGTGCCACCGAATTAATCTGTTCTAGGCATAAGTTGGGGTCTGTGTTGCTTAGTATATCTTCCCAGCTTATATCGGTTAGGACTTGGTTTACTTGGTCCCACTTTATGTTTTTGTTATTGAAGTTGAATTTGGTGAATGCTCCCTCGTGACTAATCTCATTATGTCGGTCTGGGGCTCCGCGCATACATGACTGAACCTCAATTATGTTGTGATCTGAGTATATTGTTTTTGATATGGTGACATTTCTTATCAGATCATCATTGTTAGTGAAGATGAGGTCTAGTGTATTCTCCAGTCTAGTAGGCTCTATTATTTGCTGGTTTAAATTGAATTTTGTGCAGAGATTTAAAAGCTCGCGTGAGTGTGAGTTTTCATCAGAGCTGCCTCCTGGTGTTATTACTGCAACAGTATTATTTGCTATATTCCTTCATTTTAGGTGCCTTAAGTTGAAATCCCCCAGGAGCAAGATGTTGGGTGCAGGAGCTGGAAGATTTTCCAGACAGTGGTCAATTTTTAACAGCTGTTCCTGGAATTGCTGGGATGTTGCATCCGGAGGCTTGTAGACTACCACAATGACTAGGTTTTGGTTCTCGACCTTTACTGCTAAAACTTCCACTACATCATTTGAGGCATTTAGCAGTTCTGTGCAAACAAGTGACTCTGCAATGTACAGGCCAACACCCCCCTTTTGCCTGTTCACTCTGTCACATCTGTATAGGTTGTAACCTGGGATCCATATTTCGTTGTCCAAGTGATCCTTTATGTGGGTCTCAGTGAAAACCGCGAACATTGCCTTTGCCTCTGCAAGCAGTCCACGGATGAATTTTCGTGTGCAAGTTCGGTACTAGTCCCTCTAGGATTTTCCAGGTGTATATAATCATGTATCTCTCCCGCCTGCATTCCAGGGAATACAGGTTTAGGTACCTCAAGCGCTCCCAGTAATTGAGGTGTTTTATCTCCTTTATGCGCGCCGTGAAGGTTCTCTGTACATTTTCTAGGTCAGCAATTTCACCTGCCTTGAAAGGTGCTGTTAGTGTGCAGCAATATTCCAGCCTAGATAGAACAAGTGACCTGAAGAGTGTCATCATGGGCTTGGCCTCCCTAGTTTTGAAGGTTCTCATTATCCATCCTGTCATTTTTCTAGCAGATGCGATTGATACAATGTTATGGTCCTTGAAGGTGAGATCCTCCGACATGATCACTCCCAGGTCTTTGACGTTGGTGTTTCGCTCTATTTTGTGGCCAGAATTTGTTTTGTACTCTGATGAAGATTTAATGTGGATGTATGACCCACTTAATATTTGTATTTATAACTCATTACAGTTGTGACCAGGTGTGGACGTATCAGTGGCTCATTACAATTGTGACCAGGTGTGGACGTATCAGTGGCTCATTACTTTGTAATTTGTTCATGACTGTAACCATGTATAGGAGTGAGGCTGATTCATTACCTTTGTAACTTGCCATGATTGTGACCAGATCTACCTGGAGTTCATTACCTTTGTAACTAGTTCAGCTATTATAACTTTGGGGTCCAGTCCCTGGACGCATTATGTACCTTTGTAATCTTTTGACTACCGCCCACAGGATGGGTATGGGGTGCATAATAAAGATACTAAACTAAAAAACTGAAAGGTCCCTTGGAGCGAGTGATCATGTGGTTCTGTGCTTTGACTACATAGTTGAGCTTCAAGTGGAGAGAGTAGCATGAATAGGATGGGAAAAACCAAACTACAAAAGGGGGAACTACTCAGGCATGAGGAACTTCCTGCAAGACATTCAGTGGGAGAGGGAACTGACAGGAAAACCAGTACAAGAAATGATGGACTTTGTGTCAACAAAATGCAAGGAGGCAGAGGAGAGGTTTGTTCCCAAGGGAAACAGGAATAATGGGAAGAACAGAACGAGTCCTTGGTTCACCCAAAGGTGTAGGGAGGCAAAAACTAGGTGTACTAGAGAATGGAAAAGGTACAGAAGACAGATAACTCAGGAAAATAAAGAGATCAGCCGAAGAGATACAAACGAATATGCACAGAGACAACACAGTATCAGGGGGCCAAGACTGTTCAACTCCCAGCATACATAGGGGGGATTACCAATATATACTGAAACTATGTATAGTGCCAAAACAAAAGCATTCACATTGCTAAACTCACAAACTAGTATTTAGTCACTTAGCCATAATACCAACTTACCTCATAATTTTGTAATATTTTAAACTTAAGATTTAATTTAAGTCTGCCCGAAATGCCTAGCCATGCTAGGTGTTCTAGTGGTACACTCTGTAATTATTATTTTACTACATGTAAACCACACAATAACCAAATTCTGTAAACTCAGCATTGTAATCCTTATAGAGAATAAACTTTGAATTTGAATAGACTCCTGGCTGTCTTCAGGAAAGCGCTGGACAGGCACCTAAAATCCGTACTTGACAACCTGAGCTGTGGTTCGTACGTCAGGTTGCGTGCGGCGAACAGTAACAGCCTGGTTGATCAGGCCCTGATCCAACAAGCGGCCTTGTCACAGACCGGGCCGCGGGGGCGTTGACCCTGGAAACCCTCTCCAGGTATACTTGTGTTTGCGTGTATGTGTGTGTAGTCACCTAATTGGTTGCAGGGGTCGATTCACAGTTCCTGGTCCCCACCTCTTCGCTGGTCGCTACTAGGTCCACTCCCTCCTTCATGAGCTGTATCGCTTCTCTTAAAGCTATGTATGGATCCTGCCTCCACTACATCACTCTCCAGATTGTGTGTGAGAACTAATTAATGTTTTCATGAATAACTCATTACGATTTTGACCAGGTATAGGTGTCCCGTAGCTCGGTTACTAACGCACTCATCTCACACACTTGAGGTCCTGGGGTCGATCTCCGGTACGGCTGAAAACATTAAGATTAAGATTTTTATTTTGACAAATTACATGGTTGTACAGAGGAATATAATAGTTGAGTGTATATGCCAAAAGCCCCTTTGTATACAGAGCTTTAGGACGTGTTTCCATAAGAAACTATCTTTACACTATCTTTGTTCACTCATCAATACAATGGATACCTGGAAGTTAGTCGACCGGTGTGGGTCGCATCCCAGGACAAAACCGACATAATTTGCCTGAAGTGCCATCAGTTAGGCCTGTATTACATGTGGAACTAAAGATTTTATTATAAATTGTTCATTACCATTGTAACCATTGTTACCATTGTAACCATTGTAACCTGTTCAACTGCCTCCCAGCACACATAAGGGGGATTACCAACAGACCCCTGGCAGTCTTCAAGCTGGCACTGGACAAGCACCTAAAGTCAGTTCCGGATCAGCCGGGCTGTGGCTCGTACGTTGGTTTGCGTGCAGCCAGCAGCAACAGCCTGGTTGATCAGGCTCTGATCCACCAGGAGGCCTGGTCACAGACCGGGCCGCGGGGGCGTTGACCCCCGGAACTCTCTCCAGGTAAACTCCAGGTATCCAAACTTTGCTGCCCAGTCCCTAAACCCATTATGTACTTTTATAATCTTTTGACTACCGTCCACAGGATGGGTATAGGGTGCATAATAAATAAGTTAACTGTTAAAAATCACTCATTTGGCAGGACGGTAGTAGCTCCCTGGGAGCCTGAATGCCTTCCACATCCCCCCCCCTAGGCGCTGTGTAATCCTCCGGGTTTAGCGCTTCCCCTTTGATTATAATAATAATAATAACCTCCCTGGGAAGTTGTTGCCTGCCATCATAGCCTCTTTGTACACTGTTCAGCTGTCTCATCATAACTGATTTTCAATAATTTTGAACTGATTTCTTATGAAAAGTTTAGAAGGGAACACAGTAAGTTACTGTTAGGCTTGAAACAAAAAGCTATTACAAGGACCCCAATGGAAATAATTCACTTTGTCTGACTATTTCTGGTTATGCTAGGTAATTTACACGTTAAACTATGTAAGACAATTATACTGATAATTATACCTGTGCCTAAATGAACCTACTTATTACACACGATAGCAATATTACCAGTACCTGTACCTAAGAATAGTTGACTTATTGTGCTTTATTATGGAATTATAAAAAAGGTAATTATACTTCATTACCTTATGTCAATATTTGCAATAATGGATGTTGGTAGGATAATTAAAGAAAGAGGTTTAATGTGAAGATTAAATTAAATGTTTGAGATGTGTTGGTTGAGGAAGGTGGCAGTAGTGAGGGTGAGTCAGTCCGGGTGTAAACAAGACGCCCTCACCACCACCCATCATCATGGCTGATCCTAAATATGCTGGATTACCTGGTATTGTAAGTTATCTTTACTGCTGCTTGTATTCATATGCATATTTAAGAGGCTGAGGTGTGTGGAAGTACTCGAAGAATGGTTGGTAACACATTCAGCTCACACATTAAGGTCCGTGGTTCGATCCCTGGTACGGGTGGACATATTTGGGCGTGTTTCCTTATCTTATCTTATCTGACACCTGCTGACCCTGTTCACCTAGTAGTAAGTATGTACCTGGGTGTTAGTTGACTGGTGTGGGTTGCATCCTTGGGACAATATTAACCTAATTTACCAGAAATGCTCTGCATAACAAGGGACTTTCAATATAGTATGTCACTGATGTCAGTTATGGTCTGTATACATGGTACATATAGAAATAAAGAGATATTATTATTATCATTAATAAGGTTCTTCCCATCATCTCGTCACTTACTGGAGTTTACCTGGAGAGAGTTCCGGGGGTCAACGCCCCCGCGGCCCGGTCTGTGACCAGGCCTCCTGGTGGATCAGAGGCTGATCAACCAGGCTGTTGCTGCTGGCTGCACGCAAACCAACGTACGAGCCACAGCCCGGCTGGTCAGGAACCGACTTTAGGTGCTTGTCCAGTGCCAGCTTGAAGACTGCCAGGGGTCTGTTGGTAATCCCCCTTATGTATGCTGGGAGGCAGTTGAACAGTCTCGGGCCCCTGACACTTATTGTATGGTCTCTTAACGTGCTAGTGACACCCCTGCTTTTCATTGGGGGGATGTTGCATCGTCTGCTAAGTCTTTTGCTTTCGTAGTGAGTTATTTTCGTGTGCAAGTTCGGTACTAGTCCCTCTAGGATTTTCCAGGTGTATATAATCATGTGTCTCTCCCGCCTGCATTCCAGGGAATACAGGTTCAGGAACCTCAAGCGCTCCCAGTAATCGAGGTGTTTTATCTCTGTTATGCGTGCCGTGAAGGTTCTCTGTACATTTTCTAGGTCAGCAATTTCACCTGCCTTGAAAGGTGCTGTTAGTGTGCAGCAATATTCCAGCCTAGATAGAACAAGTGACCTGAAGAGTGTCATCATGGGCTTGGCCTCCCTAGTTTTGAAGGTTCTCATTATCCATCCTGTCATTTTTCTAGCAGATGCGATTGATACAATGTTATGGTCCTTGAAGGTGAGATCCTCCGACATGATCACTCCCAGGTCTTTGACGTTGGTTTTTCGCTCTATTTTGTGGCCAGAATTAATTTTGTACTCTGATGAAGATTTAATTTCCTCATGTTTACCATATCTGAGTAATTGAAATTTCTCATCGTTGAACTTCATATTGTTTTCTGCAGCCCACTGAAAGATTTGGTTGATGTCCGCCTGGAGCCTTGCAGTGTCTGCAATGGAAGACACTGTCATGCAGATTCGGGTGTCATCTGCAAAGAAAGACATGGTGCTGTGACTGACATCCTTGTCTATGTCAGATATGAGGATGAGGAACAAGATGGGAGTGAGTACTGTGCCTTGTGGAACAGAGCTTTTCACCGTAGCTGCCTCGGACTTTACTCTGTTGACTACTACTCTTTGTGTTCTGTTTGTGAGGAAATTATAGATCCATCTACCAACTTTTCCTGTTATTCCTTTAGCATGCATTTTGTGCTCTATTACAGCATGGTCACACTTGTCGAAGGCTTTTGCAAAGTCTGTATATGTTACATCTGCATTCTTTTTGTCTTCTAGTGCATCTGGGACCTTGTCGTAGTGATCCAATAGTTGAGACAGACAGGAGCCTACTTGTAACAGTTGTAATATATAATTTTACGATTATCTCCCATACATGTCTTCAAGGTAGATTCTTTGATGCTGGTAAGGGTTGTTGATCTAAGGAATTGAAGCTGTGCCTCAGTTCCTCGAATTGAGTCTGCGTACCTTCCATTTCCCCAGTTACTTTCTGACTATGGGTTTAGTGCTCCCCCTTGAATAAGTAAGTTTGTAATGTAATGTCATGTCATGTAATTTTTGTACATTGTTCAAGCTACCTCATCATAATTATTTTTCAATAATTTTGCACTGATTTCTTATGAAAAGTTTTGTAATTTCGCTAAAAATAATTTTATTCAACACAATTTTATTAAGAACATAAAGGAATACTGCAGCAGGTCTATTAGCACATGGTAGGCAGGTCTAACTCGGACTCAGCCACATCAATTCATGTTCCCAGTCAACCTATATTTAACCCTTAAATGGTCAAAACGTATATATACGTTTTTTCAACATCTGAAAGTATGTAAAAAAATGTAGATCTTTTTTTTTTTTTTGTTTTACATGTGAAAACGTGTAAAAAAAACTTTTACCTACATTTTTTTTTGTTATATTTGAAAATATGTAAAAAAAAAGTAGATCTACTTTTGTAGCACTACGAATTTGAACGTCGATCTGTTTGGACCGTTTAAGGGTTAAAGCTGTCCAAACTTCTTTTTCCTGTAATGCTACTTGGTAAGGCTTCATTTAAATTATACTGCACAGTTTCAGTCTCCATATTGCAGAATGTACATAAATGTGCTGGAAAACACACAGGGAAAGATGACAAAGTTGATTCCATGTATCAAAAATCTCTTACGGGGATAGACTGAGGACACTAAATCTGCACTCTCTGGAAAAGTGTGGAATTAGGGGAAGATATGATTGTATAAATGGAAGACAGGAATAAATAAAGGGGATTTAAATTATGCACATACTAAAAATATGTAACCAAGACAGGACTCACAATAATTGGTTCAAGTTAGAAAAATTTAGATTTTGGAAATAGATTTGTTGATGAGGGGAATAAGCTCACAGGTAGCATCACTGAAATGAAAATCTAGGGCAGCTTTAAAGATAAATTAGACAAGCATATGAGTATGGGCAGGTGTAAGTTGGACTTGCCTAGCATGGGGCAGCAAGCCTACTGCAGTGCTTGCTCTTTCATAATCTATTTTACATTTCCCTTTCTTTTTACTTTTTTCTTAAATTGAATATATTGGTCAATGTGATCCATTCCTCTTATTATTTGCCCTATAAATGCCTTTCTTCCTTCCCCTATCCTAAGATATGATTTAGTCAATTGTTCATCCATTTAGGGTCATTTATATTTGATTAAATTTTTTATTAAGAATAATATACAGTTTGGAGTGGCTTGTACAATGCTTTGGACAAAAAGTTCAGATGACATCTATCACCACTGTTCAATCAGTGTTCCTCATGATATTTAAGGTACATAATTCCACGAGGTACTAAACTAAGTGATTTGTGATTGCTTTCTAAGAGCTGTAAAGTAAAAGGACACAAGTGCAACTAATGTGACATTTTATTGTGGCAACGTTTCGCTCTCCAGGAGCTTTGTCAAGCTATTACAAACAGTGTATGGACACAGAGGGTATATAAAGGCTCAGAGTGAGGTGCAATACTAGTGGTAGTAGTAGTAGTAGTAGTAGTGACAAAAGTTGTAGTAGTAGTAGTAGTGACAAAAGTTGTAGTAGTAGTAGTAATACAATATGGTAGAGCAATTACTACTACTACTACAACTTTTGTCACTACTACTACTACTACCACTAGTATTGCACCTCACTCTGAGCCTTTATATACCCTCTGTGTCCATACACTGTTTGTATCAGCTTGACAAAGCTCCTGGAGAGCAAAAAGTTGCCACAATAAAATGTCACATTAGTTGCACTTGTGTCCTTTTACTTTACATATTATCGGTAATTCTACCAACATTATTATTTCTAAGAGCTCTTCATTAACCCTTTCAGGGTTTCAGCCATACTAGTATGGCTTACGCACCAGGGTTTTTGACGTACTAGTACGCCTAAATTCTAGCACCCTCGAATCTAGTGAGAGAAAGCTGGTAGGCCTACATATGAAAGAATGGGTCTATGTGGTCAGTGTGCGCAGTATAAAAAAAATCCTGCAGCACACAGTGCGTAATGATAAAAAAAACATTGACAGTGTTTTTGGATTAAAACAGCGGCTTTGCACTGTATTTTCGTATGGTATTTATTGTTGTATTCTAGTTTTCCTGGTCTCATTCTATAGAATGGAAGACATGTTACAGAAATTGAGATGATTTTGACTGATTTTACAATGAATCGAATAGAATCGATTAAGATGACGAGAGCTGTCGTGAGATGGGAAGGAAGAAGGATAAGGAAGGATGGAAATAACTGGAAAAGGATGGGAAGAAGGGAAAGAGGAGGAATTAAGGCAAGTGGCCCAACCACTTTGGGACATGTGGTACCGAAGTACTGGAAACGTAGATGGAGAGGCTTGAATGATGTTACTTGGCTCACTAGGAGAGGATGGCTAAGGCAGCGGTAGGAGCTGGGAGTGTCAGAAGGCAGCAAGCAGGATGAGTTGGTTATTGTTTTGAACCATTTTTCAGTGCATTGAATTTTGTTCGAGAGATTTGTAGCACACATATGGGAGAGCTGTGGTAGAGTTCGTTGGTTTGGAGTACTGGAGTATCTGGTTGAAGGTAGGGTATGATCTTTCGTCGCTTTGGTACATTGCAGTGTTGTCTTGGAGATGTTGGATGAGTTCTAGGCGAGTCATTCGTGTGGGGTATTGCGTCGTGGTGTAGAATGCGAGTCCTTTGTGTTTAACCCATGGTGTTCCAGGTAATCGATGTGAGCGAGGTGGAGAAGGCGGTAGTGGAGCTGAGGAAGGTGGTGTTGATTCGTCGTCAACTTCAGTAGATGAATTAGAAGACGTTTCTGGTGGCATTCTGGTGGTTGGATTCATTGAGGAGTGGTGGTGGTGGAGGCTTCTCATTGGACATTGTTAGAGTGACATCACTAGTTGGTGGTGTTGATGGACCTTCTGCAGCACAGGTGGTTATTAAGTCCTTGGTGAATTTGAGAATTTCTTCAGAAGGTGGAGATGCCGGAATTATGCTCTCGCTAAATTCGCGAGAGCATAATTCCGTAAGTTTTCCATAAAATTTCATACATTTGGTGTCATTATAATCGGGAAAAGATTCTCTACCTTTTCATAAGAAAAAATAATTTTTTTTTTTTTTTTGAAATTTGGGCAACCCTGAGAACAAGTCTCTGAGAGGGCCTGTCGACCCTGAAAGGGTTAACTTCTAGATTTCTTGTTTGCCAGAACCCAGTCAAACAGGTTATTTCCTCTAGTTGGTTCTGACACAGACTGTTTTATAAAGCAGTCCTGAATTACATATTTTTAGATATTTGATAGACTAATTTCCTATCAAAGTGCTCCAGTCATTTTGGCTGAAGTTAAAATCTACCATTAAAGCTACATTTTCCTGTCTCAATGCCTTAGCAGTTTTGTTCCATAGAAGTTTACCATGGTTACTATCTAGGGTTGGAGAGTGTAGATCACGCTCGAGGTTAGCTTTCATGCAACGGATTAACAGAATTTAGGATTTTAATTAAATCTATTACTATTTGTTTTATTATGATACAGTAAAATGGTCATTTGTTTTGTCAGATATTCCATGATATGCAATTAATATTATATACAGTGGACCCCCGCATAACGATCACCTCCCAATGCGACCAATTATGTAAGTGTATTTATGTAAGTGCGTTTGTACGTGTATGTTTGGGGGTCTGAAATGGACTAATCTACTTCTCAATATTCCTTATGGGAACAAATTCAGTCAGTACTGGCACCTGAACATGCTTCTGGAATGAAAAAATATCGTTAACCGGGGATCCACTGTATATGGTTATACAATATAATAAACTAAATTGTGTGCCCAGATCTTTATTTTTTCATATATTATGAGATTGATTTGTTTTAGGTATATGACCAGCCAGATGTTTACGAGACTTGTGACCTGCCAGAGAGTGAGCAAGAATATTCATTGAACGATAGTGGAGACAGTAGTGGTGCTGTGGAGACACTCCATATATCTGCCAATGATGCTCATTCTCATTTTAGAGGCAAGGTTAGTGTTGTTACAGTAAACTGTGCATTATTATTAAGGGCAAAAGTCATGTTATTGCAGTATACTGTGCATTATTTAATAGGGGCAAAAAAATGTTATTACAGTATACTGTACATAATTATTAGGGGCAGGAGTGGTGGTGTTATAGTATATTGTGTATTATTGTTAGGGGCAAGAGTAGTGTTATTGTAGTATACTGTGCTGTAGTATTAGGAGCAGGCATAGTGTTTTTGAAATGTACTGAACAGTATCCTTACAGGAGAGCATTAGTTGTTCATGAATAGTATACAGTACTGTGCAATATTGTTAGGGTAAAGGTATTGTTATTACAGTATACTGTGGTACTTAGAGCAAGGATAGTGTTATTAACAGTATATTGTGTAGTATTGTTAGAGGTAAGGATAAAGTTACTGCAGTAATGTCATTTACTAGCAAACCCAAATTAAATATTTCTGAAAACAATTTTTTAAGTGTGAATGTAAACTCCTTTCCTTAAAATCTCATATTTTTGGATAATGCTCTAAATTCAGAATTGTTGTGACTAATTCTGGAGAATCTAGCATAACAGAATTGTAGTAGACATTACTGTGTGATTAGACCCTAAATAACCCAACAAAAAAGCTGCTGTGCGGGTGATAACCAGCTCCTGTGCTAGACAGCACACCCCACCACTTTTCAAAAGACTCAACTTGCTAAATATACAAGACATACACTCATATTATTGTGCCTACTACATATACAGAACATTAAACTCCACTGTAAACCCTTCCCTAAAACTACTTGACAGTTACAACAAAATGCATAGGTACAATACAAGGCATAAGGCACTTTTCAACATCCCTTGAGTCAGTCTCTCACTATGCAAGAATGCTATGCACACAAAGGGCCCAAAGATCTGGAACTCGCTACCGGAACAGGTCAGGGATCCCCTGACAACTTATAAATTTAGGACTTTGCTAAAAAATCATCTTATCTCTCAATATTAACCAAATCAACCAAAACATCTGCTAACTAGTTTTATTATGTAACCTCTAAGCTTTTAATTCTACCAATCTATAAAATATTACCACCTGAACCATTACTTGTAATGTAGATTTTGTATGCAATTTCAAGATTGTAAAACAGTTAACCATTACTTCTTGTCTAGTTTTAAGTATAGTTACTATGTACTATTATCTTGTCTAGTTTTAATTAGTTACTATGTATTAGGATTAGTCTGCCCAAAATGCCCCAGCATAATAGTGGCTATTTTTATACTTAGCAAGTCAAAATTGTAATTACACATTGTAACCTTTACTAAGAAATAAACTTTACTTTTACTTTACTTTACTTTACATTAGTCTATACATGTTGAAAATCCAACTTATGTAAGTTAAGCACAGTATATATAACTAACTTGCAAATTGGAAGACAGGTTTTAAAATCATGATAAGTGTAAAATCATGTAGCTTGTTTTACTTTGGTTTCTGTATTGAAACTACTAAATAGTTTTCTTTTACAAATTATCTTTCACAGATATTGGATGCATCTTATGTTGATTTCTCTGATCGAATTTCCTATGCCCATCGTCGTGGCTATGATGCAAGGTGAGGCTTTGCATTTTATCATACTGTTTTTTTTATCATAGTGTTCTTTGTATTATAGTAATATTTATAATTTTTTTTTTTTTTTTTCAACAAGTTGGCCGTCTCCCACTGAGGCAGGGTGACCCAAAAAAGAAAGAAAATCCCCAGAAAGAAAATGCTTTCATCATCATTCAACACTTTCACCACACTCATACATAATCACTGTTTTTGCAGAGGTGCTCAGAATACAACAGTTTAGAAGCATATACGTATAAAGATACACAACATATCCCTCCAAACTGCATTATTGTGCTGTATTCTTTCAGAACTTGCATATGGTGAATCAGATATGGAACTTATGTATTTCATTTGAGTCACTTGTACAAATGGATCTTTAGTAGGTATGTAAGAGTATAAAATATGCAGGTTGTAGATCCTGGCATCGTTTATAAATATGAAACCAAACTTGCACATAATGCGAAGTACTGTAGTGTACTTTGCTGAAATTTGCCCATCTAGGAGACAGGATCATTGATAAAAGAAAGCAGCAATATTGCACTGTATTTAGTGTGCAGTCAGATTGGGGACCATTGGCATTTCATAATGATCAGTTTTGGGCCTTTCCCATTTGTAATTTTTGTTAATGACCTTGACAAGAAAAAATGTGAGGAGTGAATTTGCTGATGCAAAAATAAGACTAGTATAATTGATTCTGAGGTGGATACCTTTAAACTTCAGGAAGATTTGGACAGGCTAATATCATGTTCTGAAAAATGGCAGATATAGTTCAATGTGGAAATTGCAGAGTTCTAATCCTTGGCAATGAAAATAACCCTCATCCTTATAAACTAGGTGGTATAGTCTGATCATACAGAATGTGAAAAACTTGGGAATCATGCTAAACAGAAATCTGAAACCAAGACATGCCTTAATCATGCATAGTAGGCTAACATATTTTAATTCAAGAATTACAGTGAAAGTACAGTAACAAAGTCCAAAGAATAATCTACAGCAATATATATTATTACTAGACCCTTACCTAGATAATGTAGCTCAGTTCTGGTCTTCAAACTACAGAAGATATATAAATACAATAGAGAACATACAGAGAACAATGATAAAATTAAT
Source organism: Cherax quadricarinatus (assembly GCF_038502225.1). Classification (NCBI taxonomy): domain Eukaryota; kingdom Metazoa; phylum Arthropoda; class Malacostraca; order Decapoda; family Parastacidae; genus Cherax; species Cherax quadricarinatus. The sequence continues at coordinate 3,532,323 of NC_091335.1, forward strand.
CCACTGAATTAAGAATCTTATAAAGATAGATTGAAAGCCCTGAATTTATACTATCTTGAACACATAAAATGAGGGCAGATAATATGAAGAGACAGGTTTAAACAAAGATAAATAAGGTGCTAAAAATATCCAATCAAGACAGAACTTGGAACAGTGGTTTCAAGCTGGATAACTTCAGATTTAGAGAGGATATAGGGAGGTACTGGTTTGGCAGTAGTTATTGAAACAACCTTGAGTAGCTTTAAAGATAGTTTAGACAAATACGGTAGGGCCCCACTTATATGGCAGGTTAGGTTCCAGGTTGCTGCCGTAAAGCGGAACACCCTTTTTCCACTTATAAATGCATATAAATACTAGATAACAAGTTTACACTAAATATATTAAGTTAGCAATTACCTGGAGTTTACCTGGAGAGAGTTCCGGGGGTCAACGCCCCCGCGGCCCGGTCTGTGACCAGGCCAATAGAACTAGGCATTAAAAAAAACAATAAAAAAGTAAAATACACATATAGTACTACACTCATTACTTACCATAAAATATTTGTAGTCTTAATGTAGGGTGAAATGAGTAGTATTTATTGTTAGAAATTAAGTGTGGTATGTATGGTAGCCTGGCATACCATACCTACCATACCAGGCCACCCCACCCATACATAATATACTACGAGATTAAAGCATCCCAGAGCGATAAAATGCATGTACAGTTCACTCATTACTTAAATTAAAATAATTGTAGTCTTAATGTAGGGTCAGAGGTGAGTAAATGAGATAAAATGAATCATAGATGGATTAATGAAAATATGTATATTAATGTAATATATGACATTTAATGTTCCTCAGTGATTATTATTGAGTATTGCTATTATCATTATTAATATGGTGTCTCGAGACATAAGACACTCTTAGTGATTTTAATCCTTAAATGGTCCAAACGTATATAGTATACGTTTTTTCAACATCTGAAAGTATGTAAAAAATGTAGATCTTCTTTTTTGTTTTACATTTGAAAACTTGTAAAAAAAACTTTTAACTACATTTTTTTTTGTTATATTTGAAAATATGTAAAAAAAAGTAGATCTACTTTTGGAGCACTACGAATTTGAATGTCGACCTGTTTGGACTGTTTAAGGGTTAATGTGTATCTGCATGCTAGCACAGTGTCTAAGTTTATTTAGGTACAGGTATACGTAAGCATAATTATCAGAGTATATATAAAATATGAAATAATTTTTATAAACACTTGAAATTTTGGAAGGTTTCCAGACATAATGGAGAGATGCGGTGCTCACGGAGAATGTAAACAAACCAGGTGGGGCGCGCTGACCACATTAGAAAGTCAGGTGGGGGGAGCCGTATAGAGAGTTTTTGTCATAATTTGAAATGTCCATATTAGCGGAACGCGGTAAAGTGGGGGCCCTACTGTACATGGGTAAGAAAGGCTGGACTCGAGAATTATCTGCCCAGCATGGGCACTACACTAGGCTTGTAGGCCTATTGAACTGCTCTTCCATTTTCACACTACTATTCCATTTTCTTGACTTGTACAGGTTTAAAAAATATAAGATAGGGATATTTCAAACATCAATATCTGATGTAATGTCTGTTTCATGTAAAATATATTGTATTTAAAATGTATAAGACTAGTGAAATAAACTGCTTATGTATTTACCATAGAAGAAAATATTAATACACAACTATGCTTTAAAATATTGTTTTATTTTTTCTTCGTATGTTTGCTTTCTATAGATATCAATGCAGCCAAGGATAAACTTAACAGATTATAAAAATTGTACGAACAAATTATTTTGCTTGATTCTGGCATTTACTTGTGTTAGGCGAGTTGAGTGGGAAGTTGGTGGAGATTTAGAAGAGGAGACTGTAACCCAGAAATACCAACGTTTAAAATGTGAAGTCAATCAACTCGTAGAGGAAGTAGAAGCTATCAAGGTAAGTCATTTATTGGTACCAATTTTATGAATGGTCATTAAATTAAATAACTAAATAGTAGTATTGTAATGGACATCTGAGTTGTAGACTAGTAACAGGCAAATCATCAATTGCACATAGTTTTATATTGTCCCTTTAGTATTTTTTTTTTTAACATGTTGGCCGTCTCCCATTGAGCCAGGGTGACCCAAAGAGAAAGAAAAACCTCGAAGAGAAAGAGAATACTTTCATCATCATTCAACACTTTCACCTCACTCATACATAATCACTGTCTTTACAGAGGCGCTCAGATGCGACAGTTTAGAAATCCCTCCAAACTGCCAATATCTCAAACCCCTCCTTGAAGGTGCAAAGCACTATACTTCCCATTTCCAGGGCTCAAGTCCAGCTAACTGGTTTCCCTGAATCCCTTCACAAAATATTACCCTGCTTACACTCCAACAGCTCGTCAGGTCCCAAAAACCATTCGTCTCCACTCACTCCTATCTAACATGCTCACACAGCATACACCTGAGAATTATTGACTTTGTGCTCATATTCTACTAGCGACAATTCATTTTAATTTTGCTAGCTAGAACTCTCTTTGAATTGAGCACAACACAGTTCATGTCACTCGCAATAGTGCCCATAAGCCTGATCGCATGTACACTTCATTAGGTGAGAATTTCACAATACTATAGTGAAAATAATTGTGTGTAAAATTGGGGACTGATCTAGTTGTCTCTCACAAGATATTACTGTCATACCAGCTAAGCCATTAGTACACTTGATGATTCACTGGGTATAATGGTGATTTTATGCATAAGAGGTCAATAAATCTATTCATTACGGTATAATGTATATACTACTTATACAACACCTGCAGCTTGTCTCTTGCATGACGTTCAGGGAACTTCCATCTGTAATTGTTCTAGAACTATGAAATGTCATTTATGGACATTAAGGAGAAGTCTTATGGGTTTCATTTATAGATTCTTTACCTCAGTTTTTTTTTTTACTGTAATGTATTTTACAGTTCACTGAAACAAAATTTATGAATTTTATTTTATATTGTATTTCTATTAAAAATGATTTCTATCATTGATATTTTTTATGTATACCCCGTACTCTTATGTTATGTTTAGCTCTAATTATTATTACACTTATGTGGGATGTGCTAAACCTGCATGGGTCATGCAGTGCCACCTGGAGGAACGGGAGTCATTCAGGTTCAGTTCAGGTCCAATTCCTTGGATAAACAGCCCCCTCATTGAAATCAGGAACCTTCCTTGAGGGATGTTTAGCTCTAATAATTACATTAAATAAGGAGTGATATAAACTAGTGTACATGAAAACCAAATTTATCCTGCCTTGGATTAGTGCTCAGTGTCATATGGATATCTCACTTTCACTTATAAAAAATAACTCTTGGCTTAGAACAAGAATTGTTTTTTATCCACTCTGACCACTTCCAAAATATTTTTTTGTTAATGCTACCAGCCACTCTCATTGTTTCATGTTAGGTCTTGATATTTTGCATAGCATTTTGAATATCTTAGTCTTGATTCCCAAAGATATTTTTATATTAACTGCTATTGTAACAGTGATGATGAATATGATAATGATGATGATAATTGTATTATAAAATATACCAAAATATAGTAGAGTATAACAATTTGGAAGCCCATAAGTTTGATACAAATTGAAAGATTATTTGCTAAACATTAATACATACTGTAATTGACAAGTTGGAAAAGGTTGAATAGTAGCTTATGAAATTACAATAAAAAAAGGCTGGTTAGGTATCTAGTAGAGTTAAAGTGTACACTGGTTACGTATCCTAAATAGTATCCTGGTTTCCATTGAGTAATAAACCATATTGAGAAAGAACAGTGAAAAGAAAGCAGCCATTAAATTAAAAGATGGAATTTTCAGACATTTAATAAGAATTAATGGGAAAATAGTTTTAATAAAACATCTCAGTTAATAAAACAGCTCTCAGTTATAACTGAGAGCTAGAATAGATGCAGAAATGTTGTCAGTATGTTTTTCAGGATTCTGTACCATGTGGTGATGGTTTAGTGTCATCAGTGGAGTTAGGCAAGCATGTAGAAGACCTCCAGCATACTCTGGTTGATCTTAAACTGGAGGATACTCTTGGTGCTGATATTGTTGCAGCCATCTCTCAACCTCAGTTAACTCTTCAAAAGTATGTTAGCATGCTTTTATGTCAAGTTCAATATTTTGTCTTGCTGAATTATGTTTTTACTTAATGGTTTTTACTTGAGTGTTGGAAGGAATAAAATTAAACACTATATATTTTAGTAATATTTTTTTTTTCTTTCAGAAAGCTTACCAATTTGCTGGAAATGTTTAAACAGGCTAGTTTAGTATCACAGATGAAAGGCAGTAATGTGAAGCAGGAGGGAAAACCGTCAGACGATGATAGTAGTACTGCTCCTGCCATGTCATACAATCTCTGCTATGCACCTGAACATGCACGGCTAAATCAGCTTGCTAATGCAGCCATGCTGGAAAAGAGAATTGATCAACTTGAAACATTAATTGGCAACAACCCAGATAAGCTTGTTAGTATTGGTTTGAACACTAACCTTGTTAAACCTAGTCTAAATAATGTAAGTCAAGAAATTTACTAAATGTATTTGAGCAGTCAACATGAATTTTGCAATAACGGGTTGCCCTTACACCACTGTCCATCACCCCAAGATTTATATAGTAAATTATATTTATCATCAGTAACATACATTAATAATGTATTAGTACAGTAGGACCCCCGTATCCATGTGGGACGTGTTCCAAAAACCTGCTGTGGATGCCAAAACTGCGCATAGTAGTGAACCCTATATATAAGTCCTCTACATACATAGTGAGGCTCAAGTTAGAGTGTGTAGGAAAGAGGGAAATTATTTCCCAGTAAAAGTAGGCCTTAGACAAGGATGTGTGATGTCACCGTGGTTGTTCAATATATTTATAGATGGGGTTGTAAGAGAAGTAAATGCGAGGGTCTTGGCAAGAGGCGTGGAGTTAAAAGATAAAGAATCACACATAAAGTGGGAGTTGTCACAGTTGCTCTTTGCTGATGACACTGCTCTTGGGTGATTCTGAAGAGAAGTTGCAGAGGTTGGTGGATGAATTTGGTAGGGTATGTAAAAGAAGAAAATTTAAAGTAAATACAGGAAAGAGTAAGGTTATGAGGATAACAAAAAGATTAGGTGATGAAAGATTGGATATCAGATTGGAGGGAGAGAGTATGGAGGAGGTGAATGTATTCAGATATTTGAGAGTGGACGTGTCAGCGGATGGGTCTATGAAAGATGAGGTGAATCGTAGAATTGATGAGGGGAAAAGGGTGAGCGGTGCACTTAGGAGTCTGTGGAGACAAAGAACGTTGTCCTTGGAAGCAAAGAGGGGAATGTACGAGAGTATAGTTTTACCAACGCTCCTGTATGGGTGTGAAGCATGGGTGATGAATGTTGCAGCGAGAAGGTTGGAGGCAGTGGAGATGTCATGTCTGAGGGCAATGTGTGGTGTGAATATAATGCAGAGAATTCGTAGTTTGGAAGTTAGGAGGAGGTGCGGGATTGCCAAAACTGTTGTCCAGAGGGCTGAGGAAGGGTTGCTGAGGTGGTTTGGACATGTAGAGAGAATGGAGCGAAACAGAATGACTTCAAGAGTGTATCAGTCTGTAGTGGAAGGAAGGCGGGGTAGGGGTCGGCCTAGGAAAGGTTGGAGGGAGGGGGTAAAGCAGGTTTTGTGTGCGAGGGGCTTGGACTTCCAGCAGGCATGCGTGAGCGTGTTTGATAGTGAATGGAGACAAATGGTTTTTAATACTTGACGTGCTGTTGGAGTGTGAGCAAAGTAACATTTATGATGGGATTCAGGGAAACCGGCAGGCCGGACTTGAGTCCTGGAGATGGGAAGTACAGTGCCTGCACTCTGAAGAAGGGGTGTTAATGTTGCAGTTTAAAAACTGTAGTGTAAAGCACCCTTCTGGCAGGACAGTGATGGAGTGAATGATGGTGAAAGTTTTTCTTTTTCGGGCCACCCTGCCTTGGCGGGAATCGGCCAGTGTGTTAATAAAAAAAAAAATAACATACCTATTATAAAGTTTAATTGATAAATTAAACTTTACAGTGGTTTTTTTTTTTTTTTTTCCAACAAGTTGGCCGTCTCCCACTGAGGCAGGATGACCCAAAAAAGAAAGAAAATCCCCAAAAAGAAAATGCTTTCATCATCATTTAACACTTTCACCACACTCACACATAATCACTGTTTTTGCAGAGGTGCTCAGAATACAACAGTTTAGAAGCATATACGTATAAAGATACACAATATATCCCTCCAAACTGCCAATATCCCAAACCCCTCCTTTAAAGTGCAGGCATTGTACTTCCCATTTCCAGGACTCAAGTCCGACTATATGAAAATAACAATGGGTATGTATAGGAAATACCTATTAAAAAGGTGGAGAATTATCACTTTTTCTCTGATGGGAAGTATTTCACAGCTTCTCTTAGGCTTTGAAGAACTTCCATCATCACTACTTTTGCACTTCGAGGCCATTATTAAGCAAAATTATGGATTATTTTTTTGGGCCACGGGAAACAATGAATAACTGAAACTGGATACCAGACCTGCAGAGACGGGGGTCCTACCGTAATTCCCTGTCAGGCTATATTTGAAGATGTAGATGATTAAAAAAAGAATGTAAATATAAATTGGTACAATGCATAGTATATATAAAATGCAAGTGTAATAATTTTTCAGCTCTCTAATAGTTTAAATGAAATTTGTATTATACTTGTGCATGCCTCTATATAAATGGCTTAGGTGGAATTTATCAGTACACATAAATGGGAGAGAAGTTGGAAAATTGACATTGAAATACTTCTTGAATTCAGTGGGCAGGATTTGCACCCCATGCAGTGCCAGGCCCAAAACCAGCAGGCTATTAGTCAGTTCAGATCCTGTCAATTCCATGAGTTGTTTACAAAGGTGTTATTACAATTTTTGGAGTGCTTGCTGAATGATGTGCATTTTTTATTTTGTGGTAGGCTATTTGGTGTTTTGGGCCCCTTTAAGCATGGAGATTCACTCTTGATTCATGTGTCTTAAGTCTGGGGTAGTATTAAAAATAATTTGCCTTAAAATAGTATGTACAAAGGAATGTGAGGGGCTTGTTTGTACATTAGGTACATTTCAATATTTGAACAAGTGTGGTGTGTGTGTCCTATCTGAAGCTATTTCACTACAGTTCTGATGGTCGACTAGCTGTGAATAATTGGTTTCAAGTGATTCACTCTTCTTGATTCCTAGATAGTTGTCAAAAGAGCTTATCATTACTGTTAGTAACTGATAATTGTCACATGCCTTGTTGAGAAATACTGGTGATGTGTGAAAAGTTAAGTAAATATGGTACAGTATTTCAAAGATGAAAGCAGGTGTTAAATGTGTATAATCAGGTTGAATGAGAGAAAATGTTGATAGGGCAATATTTACTCTTTCATTACTTGTTTATTCGTTCTGATATATACACTAAGTATTTTCTATCTGCAGTCAAGTCTCTCTACTTGGACCAATCATAAATCAATCGTGGGCGCTGTGCAGGTTTTAAGTGCACGATTAGCCCTTCTTGAACCTGCACACTTGGATCACGTAGAGGGGCGACTGCATGCAGTGCATACTCGTATGAATTCCATATCAGAAAAGAAAGCAGTTATTGAAGATGCAGACAAACAGAGTAAGGTGAGCATACAGACTTTTTGGCTGAGTAATATATCCTGTTTAATCTGAACTCAATTTTGAGACTTTATATACATAATCAGTTTTGTCTGAACTCAATTTTGAGACTTTATATACATAATCAGTTTTGCTCTCTTTGTTGTTGTATAATGAGTGTATGCAATAATTGCTCCTTATTTCTTTTTAAATAAAACTATTATAATAGTTGGTTATGGCTTGGATTATCTCCCTCCCCTCCCTCCAGTATTGCAGGAAAGCTTATGGGGTGTGGAATGAGACAGCAGTGTCACAGTTAGTGGCAACTAATACAACCATTGTATAAGAGGTGCTGGTTATAAAAATCACCTTTTTGCAACCTATGTGATTGAATAGTATAGTGCTGTCTTGGGTCATCCAACATTAGCTAAACAGCCATTGAGGCAGTGATTGAACAAGTGGTGAATATTTTTTCTTCTTTGGGTTACCCTGCTGTAGCAGGATGACCCAAGAAAATCTATAAATTCAATTACTGTTTTGCCACAAGTGTGCTGAAATCACATATAAGATTACCATTTGACCCTCCTTCAGAGTGCATTCATTAACCATCCCATCTCCAGGACTCAGTCTAGCCAACCAGTTTCCCTGAATCCCTTCATAATAATTACCTTGTTCATACTTCAGCAGAACATCTATTAATCACTTTTCTCCATTCCTGTCTAACATGCTCAAACAAGCCTACCACCTCCCTCTAATTTTTCCTGGAAAGACCCCTAACCTATCTATCTTCCATTAAAAATTTTTACACCCTCTTCATCCTATTCCTCTCCATCCTTTCTACATGCCCAAACCACACCTACCCCCTCCTGAGTCCTCTGAATTATATAATGTTTAGACCTGGACTCAGGGTTTCATTAAAGGTTTGAAAGGCACACTTTGTGGATAAGGATGATGAAGGGTATGATACAAGACTAATGTGTGTATTGCAGAGAGGTGCTGGTAAACAGTTTGAATGTTAGTTTGAATTGCTTGTTTAACTTCAGGTATCGGAGCTTTATGAGTTGGTTAAGAAGACAGAGGGTCTTTGCTCCACTCTTCCTGAAGTTGTTAAGCGTTTGATGTCTCTTGAGGCTATGCATGAACAAGGTTAGTTAAATAAAAATGCTGAATGTGTATGTGATAATTAAAATATCCTTAAAAAGGTTTTAACAAAATTCAATAATTTTGCTCAATTTCTCTGTACAACTTCTTAACATTAACCCTTTGAGGGTCAGTCACGTACTAGTTCGTCATTGCAGCCAGGGTCGGTCACGTACTTGTACACGTAAATTCTAGTGCCTTCAAATCGAGCGGGAGAAAGCTGGTAGGCCTACATGTGAGAGAATGGGTCTGCATGGTGTGCGCAGAAGGAAAAAATTCGGGCACCCAGTGGTGCATTGCGGGAATGCCATTTTAGTTCACCTTGTCCACCATGCCTCACTTTAAGAAGCTCCTCACTCCTTGGCAAATTGGGACTCTTTTGTTCCTAAGTGACAGTTCAGATACGGATGGAAGTGTCAATGAAGAGGAGTTCCAGGGTTTTGATGAGTTTGTGACCGAGAATAATGAACATAAGAGTGGTAATGGTGATGGAAATCCAGACGACCCCGAACCTTCCACATCTGGTGCTGGGCCGTCTTCTTCACATTCAGTTGCACCAGAACGAAAGAGGACACTCGTATTTTTCCTTGCTCAGGACATAGATGTGAGCAGTGGTGATGATAGTGACAGTGAATATGAGCTCCAAGCTCTTGAAAACAGTTCCAGTAGCAAGAGTGAAGCAGAATATTCTCCAGTGAAGCATCAGTATACACCTACCATCCGGCTTACGACCGAGTTTGCTTCCGAGAAACCGGTTGTAAGTCGAAATGGTCGTAAGTCGAACTTTACTACTGAATATCAACAAAACATTTTTGTAATGACTATTTTATTGTTTTATTTTGGTATTTCATGTTTTACTTTACTTTTTATGTTGTTAGTACTGTATTTTATACTGTAAGGTTTAGGATAAACACTGTGTACAACACTAATAGTTGTTTATTTCCCAGAAATTTGGCATAAAAAACACGGTCGTAAGTCGAGCAGGTCATAAGTCGGATGGTAGGTGTATATGACGTTACATGCGCTCTGGTAGTGTGCCATATGCTGTTCCAAGGGTAAGGAGTACATCTCATGGCCGTACAACAGGAACAGATAGTGAAAATGAAGATGATATTGTTACAATGGGGCTCAAAAATGTGCAGGTGTCAGAAGATGGTGGTGGTGGTGCCAGCCATGAGGCACCAGCAGCGGCCTATGCTGTTACCCACGCCGCTGAGTCAGCTCAGCTACAACAAAGACCACCCTCAGCCACCCACCCACCTCACCAACCTCCACAACCACCTGTCAGTATCCAGTATCCACCAGCAGACCGCACCTGGGATTGGCAGGAAGCCGCCAATTTTGTTCCCAATCCCCATCAGTTTGATGAAAGTCAAAGTGGACTACAGCCATCTTGTACACTTGGGAACAATGCCACTGAACTAGAATGTTTTGAGTTATTCTTTGCCGAACCCCTGATGGAAATGATTGTCAGGGAAAGCAACAGATACTACGAGTACACCATGGCAAACAGTTCTTTCACCAAGATCACTGCTACACCAGTGGAAGGAGACAACTGTGGCTGAGATGTATCTTTTGTTTGCCACAATAATGCTTATGCCACATTGTATAAGCACAGTGTCAAATCATACTGGTCAACAGACCGCCTCATTGCAACCCCAGCTTTCAGTGATATTATACCAGTGAATCGATTTGTGTTACTGTTATGTATGCTACACTTCTCAGACAAAACCAGGCCTGACAGAAAAGACAGGCTATATAGATTAGAAATGTGTTTATGTATCTGAAACAGAAATTCATTATGTATTTTTTATCCCTTCAGGAAGTTTGCTATTGATGAGTCTTTGATTTTGTTCAAAGGCAGACTGTCGTTCAAGCAGTATATACCAAGCAAGAGGAAACGCTTTGGTATAAAGTTGTTTGTACTTTGTGATTGCTACAGTGGTCTTGGATATTATTGTGTACACTGGAAGTAATACATTGCAAGATACCAGGAAGTTATTGGGTATCCCTGGTGATGTGGTTAGAACAATAATGGAACCATATCTTGGCAAGGGACATATATAGTACTGATAACTGGTGCACAAGTCCCTCAGTGATTTTTGCGAGTGAATATGACAGATGTGTGTGGTACAGTGCGTGCAAATCATAAACATATGCCTAGGTTCGAGGCAGGCACTCGTAGAGGTGAGGTGCAGGCGTTTGCTGCCAGTGACATCGTGGTATTTCGGTGGCATGACAAACGAGATGTCACACTGTTGTCATCAGTTCACTGAAATGAAATGACAGACACTGATAGGCAGCATAGAGAGACCAGTGAACCCATTTTAAAACCTGCAGCTGTGATGGACTACATGCTTAATATGCGCTTACTGGACAAATGTGATATGCAAATTGGGTTTGCTGATTGTGTTTGCAAGAGTTATAAGTGGTACATAAAACTCTTTTTTCATCTTGTGGACATTTCCATGCTGAATGCTTATAATGTGTACAAGTTGAAGACCAGAAACAAACCACCATATGGTCAATTTTGTTTCTGTCGTCAGACAAATATTATTCAAGTACCAAGTAACAACACCTGCAATAGAACAATGCCTGCGAACTAATCATCAACTACCCTCTCGTTTGAGGCATGGTGATCACTTCCTAATACAACTGCCTGCTACTGCTTTGAAGAAAAAGGCTCAGAAGAGGTGTTTTGTCTGTGCACATACAAAAAAAAAAAATGCCCACCAAAATGCAGAGATACTCGTTTTATGTGTGAGGAGTGTAAAACACCATTGTGCATGACACCGTGTTTCAAAGAGTTCCACAGGCTGCAGAACTTCTAGAAACATGTCCAGTGACTCTATATGTGTATATAGAATTTAGAAAAATAGCAATAAGCAACATTTCATATTGTTCATTTGTGTAAATATGTTTTGTAAACAATATAATGACAACAGTGTTTGTGCAGTTATTGTGTAGCTTAGAAAGAGTAAATATATACAAAATAGTCCTCATATTGGTCTCACAGGCCATAAAAGTTACTTGAAAAGAAAAAATATTAAAAAGTAGAAAAAGTAGAAAAAACAAAATAAATGATTACCAGGTTACTGGCAGTCAGTGATGTTGCCACATGAAGTTCAGTTTGTCAACTTCACACCTCCATATCTCGGTAAGTATCGATGGGAAAAAAAATTTTTTAGCCTATAAAATTTAGAAAAAAAAAAAAATCACAATTTTTTTTTTTCTTTTTTAAATATTTTTCAACCCTGAGAACAAGTCTGGGAGAGGGCCTGTTGACCCTCAAAGGGTTAAAATATTGCACTCTAAGTAGGCTTGAAAATATTTATGATTGTAAAAGGTGAATATAATAGTATGGTTAATAAATAGGCAAGACAGGGCTAGAGTAATATCAGATAGTAATTAGAGTAGAAATAATTACAGGTTTTATGTAAGAGATTAATATGTTACTTTAGATATTAATGGTTTACCAGTTCTATTAGGATAATTGGACAGGTGTTTCATAAGTGCACATTAATTATTCTTTCATTCATGAGGAGAGTGCTAAACCCATAGGGATAATACACCTAGTTTTTTGCATTATGTGCTTGAGAAATGGGGAAGGGAGGGGGAGTATAACAGTACAGTGGACCCCCGCATAATGATCAGCTCCCAACTCGACCAATTATGTAAGTGTATTTTTGTAAGTGCTTTTGTAGGTGTATTTTTGGGGGTCTGAAACGGACTAATCTAATTCACAATATCTCTTATGGGAACAAATTCGGTCTATAACGGCACCCAAACAGACTTCTGGATTGAAATAATATCGTTATCCGGGGGTCCACTGTACTAATATGCTTCTACTAAACAATGGACTCGTCTCTGAAGGGAGTGGTGGGATGTACAGTATGTAGTAATATGACATCACCACTCACTGACATGATTAAACCTTGTCTAAATCTTCATAGTTTGTGTTATTTACTTGTATAATAAGGATATAACACCTCTATGCCACTACAAAACAATGAGTCCATCTCTGGTGAGTACATGTTTTAAATTTCATTATTGAAAAATTAATAGGAATTAGATACAGATTATCGTTAAGAGTCCCTGTCTCTAGTTATAACACTAACTTTTATGAGAAAATGAGATTTGCATAATGTATTTTTACTTAATGCACCATTCATTCTGCCCTATCTGGGCATTAAGCAAGGCTCTACCGTAGTGTGTATAAAAAGTATTATGAAGTAAATTATTTTATTGCTTCCATTACTTTTTATGGTGGATAACTATTGTCTTGCCTGTATATTTTATTTAGTGTATTAACTTGGTTTTTGTTGCAGCAATGCAGTTCAGTGCATCACTGAAGCAACTGGATGTTGCCCAGACCCACCTCAGTGCAGCCTTGCACTCTAATGCAGAGTTGTTGGCTGGTGTGCAGAAGAAATTTTCTCACAATCTTGAAATCATCCAAACCAACATTGCCAATCTTGATTCCCGTGTTCAGGCACTCCAGTCAAAGTAGTAACAAGGCATATCATTCTTTTTAATAATTTATTGGTATATATTATTTACATTATGGCTTGTTTAATTTGAAGTAGAATATTTTATTGAAAGATAACATATTGAAACAAAATGTGAATTATATTTAGGGCAAGTGCTCAACTCTTAGTGCTCGTACAGTTCCTGAGGAATGGGAGATAATCAAGTTTGATCCAGGGGAGAGAGCTTGTTCAATTCCATGGATCAAGAACCCCTCATCATCATTATGGAACCTTGGGACAGTTCATTGAAAAGTATTAGAAAGTTTAACTTTTAGATCAGTTTTATGCAGAACTTACTTATTAACAGTAACTTGCTTCAATGCATGTTGAATAAGCAGTGGCACTTATACAACAAAAATAAATCTTAAGGGTTAAATTGTTTCCAAAATTTCTGCTAGAGCAAATTAGCCAGTAATCTAATCTGATATTTAATAGAAATTGTGTTTTAAGCATTCTGTATATAGGCAGCATGAAATGTTAGTGCTGTGTAATACAAGTGGTTGGTTGATTAGGTTTAAAACCAAATAACTTGTATAATACAGTACAGAGGATTACTGTAAGGTGTGTGTTAACAGTCTGCTACTTGTGAGAGATGTCCTACCTGTGTCTGTCTTGATTAGGAACTGAAGAACTTTAGCAGATAGTCTTGGTTGCATTTATTCCTAGTTATTTAGGCTTCAAAACTGACAACTGTTATGGTTTCTTATAAGTCGTAATAGACGTAAAAATTATATAAAATTCAAGTATACAGTAGATCCCCAACTTGTGATATTTTGCCTTCATATGTTTGCATTTTGGAAATGTATAAAAGTACTAATCTCCAGTTACAGTCATTGCAAATATTCAAACATTATTGTTTTAAATGAATTTATTTTTTTTAACAAATGCATTCATAGTTTGTGTATATTTTATGCATGTATAGAGCTCACCTGTGGATTTAATATTTATGATATTCTTAAAGCTCACAGTTTTTTCTTGGATAGATTTTTGAAATGCATTATTACTCTGTGTTGTAGGTTCATATTAAGACACGTATAAATCATTTTATTATATTCAGTAGGGAGGGGAGTGCTAAATTCATAGAGGTCATACATCTGGAGAGATGGGAAGCAGTTTCAATCCAAGGAGTGGATCAAGAGGCCTATGCCACATCAATGAACCTTGAGGGGTGCACAGATAGTGTTCACATTTGTTTGATAAAGATTTGGTCAAGAACTGGAAGTTTAATGTTCGTAATATTATTTACACCTGAATTACAATTTGTATTAAATACGTATGTATTTTGTGTGTGTACTTTTTAATCATGTCTGGAGTTTATTTGGTAGAGATTGATAAAGAACTGTAGATTAAATAACTTTGTTCTGTTGTAGCCACCTCTATAGGCTGCTGTCTGCACATATGGACACAGCCAGTGAGTGAGGCACATAACAGCAGGAGCTCACACCACACCCTCTTTCTTGTATTATTATTCTACCCACTATCTCCCACTTACACAAAGTCTCGAGTTAAATACAGTGGACCCCCGCATAACGATCACCTCCAAATGCGACCAATTATGTAAGTGTATTTATGTAAGTGCGTTTGTACGTGTATGTTTGGGGGTCTGAAATTGACTAATCTACTTCACAATATTCCTTATGGGAAAAAATTCGGTCAGTACTGGCACCTGAACATACTACTGGAATGAAAAAAAGTTCGTTAACCGGGGGTCCACTGTACAACGCGAGTGAAGACTGTCAAGTTGTTGCCTGCCCCTCTGCATCTATACTGTACTGAAGTTCCATTCTTTTAAACTTTAAAGGGAGGTTTCTTGATGCACGTGAGGGGCTTCTGATTGAATTTTATTGCTTCTCATTTCCCCAGGCTCTGTATGACCCCTACGGGCTCGGTGTTATCCCTGCGTGAATGTAAAATCTTTTTAATGCATAAATTAAACTGTTCAGTACTACTGTATTAGTAATTGAAAAGGAACTACTAACTATAAAATATTGGCTACATATTACTAGTTAAAAAATTAATGAAATTAGATATAGAATATTAATGGTCAGGAAAGTATCTCCAACTATAACATGTCTATGGGAAAATAAGTTCCGAGTTCCAAGTATTCGACTAACAATTTTTGTGAATAAATTAACGCCGTAAGAGGGGGGGAGATCTACTGTATGCATGTTCCTTTAAGCAGTATTAAGGGATTTGCTGGATCTTATTAGATATGCACAAATTTTGATATGCTGCACTGGCATAATGTGTGATGAAGCATTAATGGAAGTTTTGGAATTTTAATACTGTATTGGTATCTATATTTTGCAAATGTGGCACACTGCACAGCTAAGGGTTAGAGAAAATGTACTCCAGATCTTTGTGTGAACATGTAATAAAACTGCATAGCTAGAATTTGGGTATGAATATTTTTTTAGAGGCATACATTCGTGGGAAAATACTGAATCTGTAGGGGGTCATGCTGCATCTGGGGAATAGGTAGTAAGGTTTGATCCAGCAAAAAGTAGGGCAGGTCTAATTCCTTGGATCAAGAGCCTCTCACTGACAAGGAGCCTCTCTCAGTTGAAGGCAGGCAAAGAGGATATGTAACCATGAAACCTTAAAGTATTTTACTGTGTCAGTGAGGGTCTCTTGATCTGAAGAATTGGGCCCCATCTTCCTTTGGTTCAAACCTGATAGCCTCTCATTCACTTGTATGTTTTATAGATCCTACGGGCTTATTTTTTTTTTTCTCCCACGAATGAAATAATTACCTTTAGCACACTCCTGCTATGCTTAATGGTGGTATATAAAATGACTTGCTAATTTCCTCATTCATGAAGCACTAAAGGAAGATGTAAAGGGATTCCACAAGTAAATATTTGTTTTATTCAAATTCCTTTGCAAAATGGCTCCTTCCCTTTTTAGATCATAATTGGGAATTTAACTTGTCGTACTTCTGTTTTTGTGCGACATATAACTGCTGGATGAACAGTGGCTCTAGTCAACTAGTAGCAAGATGCCTTACCTTCCTTGCACTTTGGCACCTGAAGTATGCATAATAAGATCTGCCTCTTCATGCCCTCTCCTAAGCCTGACCTGGAGCAAATTGGGTTGCTTCACATAAGCATATCTGCATAAAGCGAGGAAGTCTGTACTATAGTAGATGAATAAAACGTGCAACACATGGGTGTCTTTCTTGTGGAAATGCTTTATCAATCCAGTACAGAGAATTACTGGAGACATTGCAAGATGTGAAGTAAATGTCTGAAGTGATCAGTCCCTTAATCTTGATGAATTACCATCTCCAGTAATTTTCTGTAAGGATGGATTGTCAAGGCTGCGCTATTGATCGCCTCAAACTTTATATATATATGTATTAACACATCGGCCATTTCCCACCAAGGAAGGGTAGTTCGAAAAAAGAAAAACTTCCATCGTCATTCACTCCATCACTGTCTTGGCAGAGGCATGTTTACACTACAATTATAAAACCAACATTATCACCCCTCCTTCAGAGTGCTGGCACTGTACTTCCAATCTCTAGGAATCAAGTCCGGCCTGCCAGTTTTCCTGAATCCCTTCATAAGTGTTACCTTGCTCACACTCCAACAGCACGTCAAGTCCTAAAAACCATTTATCTCCATTTGCTCCTATCCAACACGCTCGTGCACGCTTGAATGTCCAAGCCCCTTGCACACACAACCTCCTTTACTCCCTCCCTCCAACCTTTCCTAGGCCGACCCCTACCCCGCCTTCCCTCTATTACAGATTTATACACAGTTGAAGTCATTCTATTTTGTTCCATTCTCTCAACATGTCCAAACCATCTCAATATTATTATTATTATAATCAAAAAGAAGCACTAAGCCAACCATCTCAATAACCCCTCCTCAGCCTTCTGGATAATAGTTTTGGCAATCCCGCACCTCCTCCTAATCTCCAAACTAACAGATTCTCTGCATTTTATTCACACCACACCCCTCAAGGAAGGTTCCTTGATGCTGGTGAGGGGCTCTTAAATTAGGGAATTGGATGTGCTTCAGTTCCCAAAATTGAGTCTGAATACCTTCCATCCCCCTCCCCACAGGCGCTGTATAATCCTACGGGTTTAGCGCTCCCCCGATTATTTGTGCACACATACAGAGGTACAAAAAAAAATACAGATAAGAGCAGTATGCCAAAGCCACTTATACTATGCATAGCATTACGGGCTGGCTTAAAATTAACTTAAGATTAACTAAGCAATGATTATTATTATTATTATAATCAAAAAGAAGCGCTAAGCCACAATAATAATATTCACACCACACATTGCCCTCAGACACAACATCTCCACTGCCTCCAGTCTTCTCCTCCTTGCAACATTCACCACCCATACAAGAGCATTGGTATAACTCTACTCTCATCTATTTGCCTTTTTTTGCTTTTATGCTCTTACCTTATCTTCCCTCCTTATGGATGGCCTCACCTTTGACACACACTCCCTCCTTGATTTTTTGACAGCAACAGATTTATTACACAACTTTGATTATACATCCTTTAGCACTATCACCCTTCCAAACTCCACCTTTGTTATACTCTCCACCCTCGCTAGTCTCAGATCAAGTATATTAAACTGTTAGTACGCCCTACCCTGCAGTGCTTTATGACCCTTGTGGGTTTAGCACTTAGTTTTGATTATAATAAGAATACAATAAGCTCCATGAAATAAACTTATATCACAAGACCCTCTACAACACTTTCCATGGATATAATCGACTTAAGCACTAAACCTGAGACGGTCACACAGTTGTGTGTCCATGAATAAAATAATGCATGGCTCCCTGCAGATAAAAACATTAAATACTTAACCTAATTATCAGCTATACATTTTTATTCTAATGTTGTAAAATATAATATACATAAGCATAGCCACACAGTGATATATTTAATTTTTAAAGAAAAAATTACATTCACAGAGCACTGTATCTGTAGGCATTATACAGCACCTAGGAAATGGGAGGTAAAAGTTGGATTCATGGGTGAGTGGGGCTCCAGTTCTTTCAATCAAGAGCTCTTCACTAGCATCAAGGTGCCCCCTTCCTCCTGAAGGAAAAAAAAATAAGTACTCCATGTATTTTTGATGGAGAAAAGAAACTATATCTTCTCTCTTTAAATTTTATGTCCCACTTGGAGTTGCACATTTTGCAGACTGTCCTAATTTTCAAGATAATAGCAAAATTTGCTTTCCAAACTTTATTTCATCAGACCAAATACCAGAGCTGTAGGAAATCAATCTCATTTTGACATGGATTAATGTCTTATTGTTCCTATACATCTTTTAAAAAATACTGCACTCGAATAATTTTTACACCATTACAGGAAAGCCCCGCTTATACAGCAGGTTCGACTCTGGGCTACTACTGTAAAGCAAAAATTGCTGTAAAGTGAAATGTAGCTTTTTTTCAATTTTGAATGCATATAAAAGCCTGATAACATGCTTACACTATCATATATTAAGTGAGCAATAGAGCTATGCCTAAAAAAAAAATACATATACAGTACACACATTACTTACCTCAAAATATTTTTGTCCTTAGCTTAGAGTGAGTGGTGAATATATTTATTGTAGGAAGTCTGAATAAATGAAGGAGTATAATTGAAAACTGTTGCATTAGCAAAATGCTGTAAAGCAGGGCCCTCCTGTATACATATATAGTACAGGGGTTTTAATTTTTGAACTGTACAGTTCTATATACAGCACCATATTTATAATGCTTTATTGCATTCCAAACAATTTTCTTTTCCACAAATTTAAATACAGTACACAGTTCTTGATAATACAGATTTTTCATAAGACAAGTTTTCTGTGTAATCTCATGTACACTGTGCAAAATCAAATTGGTTAATGTCAGCAACAGCATAATACCAAGAAACTGTTGTGTAACATACTGAAGTCAAACTATAGATCTTGGGACACTTAAGTACTGTAAACCATCCCATAAAGCAGTTTTCCCAAGTCGTTATAAATGTAACATTAGCCAAACTAAAAAAACAGTACAGCCCTAACTTTATACTTGATTAAAAAAAAAAAAAAAAAAAAAACTATTCAAAAATGCTTGTAGTTGGTATCCTTTTGAAATATTTACATATAAGTTGAAGTTGAGTGAATGTAGATTTTGCAGCTACAGTAGTAGCTGCTTGAATCTTTCTATTCTAAATGTTTAACATTCACTTCCTCAAATCTGATTATCTCTGTTCTCCTAGCATTATCTGATATACATTATTATTATTATTATAATCAAAAAGAAGCGCTAAGCCACAAGGGCTATACAGCGCTGCAGGGTAGGGAAGGAAGCAAGGGAATTGGATGGCAGAAGGGAGGGGGGATGATCAGCAGGTTACAGAAAACAGCGGGGCAGGGGATAGTACGGGGGTAGAGGGTAGCAAGAGATACAAGTAGAAAGGGCTGAACGTATCAAAATTTGTGGAGTAAGTCAGTCGTTGTCAAAAAGTCAATGAGAGAGTCCGGATGAAAGGTGGGTCCATCAGCGAGAAGGGAAGGTAAAGAGAGAGCAGCGGGGCGAAGACGACGACAGAGGTAAATTCTGCGTGCTCGTTGATAAAGTGGGCAGTCCAACAGAATGTGGCTGACTGATAATGAAGCTTGGCAATTCTCACAGAGAGGAGCAAGACGCCTCTCCATGAGATATCCATGAGTAAGACGAGTATGGCCAATGCGAAGACGGGAGAGAGTAGTCTCCCAACCTCGACACTGGTGATAAGAAGACGGCCAGTAACCTATACTCGGTTTAATAGACTGAAGTTTGTTGCCGAGCATAGTAGACCAACGTTGTTGCCAACGGGTGTGAAGGTGGGAAGATATTACAGCAAAATAGTCCGTACATGGAATACCTCTATAAGAAACTGGTAGGTCATGTACTGCTGACCGCGCAGCAGTGTCTGCCTGTTCATTGCCCTGTACGTCAACATGACCAGGGACCCAACAAAAAACAATATCTTTATGCTTAGTAAAGATGCGGCGTAGCCAAAGTTGGATACGGAGGACTAAGGGGTGAGGTGTATCAAATTTTTGTATAGCCTGTAAAGCACTAAGGGAGTCTGAGACAACCACAAATGATGACACAGGCATAGATGCAATACGGATAAGTGCTGTAAGGATGGCATATAATTCAGCAGTAAAAATACTAGCTGAAGATAGTAAATGCCCTTGTACGACGCTGTCCGGAAACACTGCTGCGAATCCTACGCCGTCAGAAGACTTAGAGCCATCTGTGTACACAGCAATGGCATGAGAATGAGAGTGAAAGTGGTCAAGAAAAAGAGAGCGGGAAGCGACCGTAGACAGTTGGGCTTTCGAGCAAGGGAGGGAGAAAGAACAGACTCGAACAGCTGGAACTTCCCAGGGGGGTAGGGAAAAGTGTGATGCTACATGTACATAGAAAGGTGGTAGTTGAAGAGAAGACAAGAGCGAATGAAGGCGAAGAGAGAAGGGACGGAGTAAGCAGGGGCGGCGAACAAATAAAGAATGTCTACTAATATCAGTGACCATTCTATAAATGGAAGGATTGCGGAGATCATGAGAGCGTACATAGTAGCGCAGGCAATGGGCATCACGGCGATCGGATAAGGATGGAACGTTCGCTTCTGCATAGAGGCTTTCGACAGGGGAAGAGCGAAAAGCACCAAGGCATAAACGTAATCCTTGGTGATGAATGGGGTTAAGGCTAGAGAGAGTAGCAGGAGATGCCGCTGAATAGATCTGGTCACCATAATCAAGTTTCGATAAAATAAGGGTGGAATGTAGGTGAAGGAGGGTTCGACGATCAGCTCCCCACGAAAGATGAGCAAGGGTTTTAAGAAGGTTCAGCCGGCTGTGACAAGTTGCCTTCAGAGAGGTAATGTGAGGTTTCCAGGATAACCTACGATCAAAGAGGAGGCCCAGAAACTTGACTGTATCACGTTCAGGGATACGTGAGCCATAGAGGTACAAAGGATGATCAGAGATGACAGAGCGTCTAGTGAAAGTGATTTGGTGGGTTTTAGTGCTGGAAAATTTAAACCCATGTGTGGTGGCCCAATTGGAAACACGGTCGACTGCATGCTGGAGAGAAACTGTAAGGAGGTGACAGTCAGCGCCTGCACAGGCAATAGCGAAGTCATCAACATAGAGTGATGACCAAATATTTGATGGAAGACTAGAGGCCAAATCATTAATAGCAAGGAGAAAAAGTGTTGTGCTCAGAACACATCCCTGGGGGACACCTTCAGCTTGGATAAAGTCCGGGGAGAGCACATTATTAACCCGAACACGGAAATGCCTGTCAGTTAAAAAGTTCTTAAGGAAGGATGGTAGATTGCCTCGAAGGCCTAAGGAGTGGGCTTGGGCTAAAATATTATACCTCCAAGTTGTGTCATATGCCTTCTCAAGATCAAAAAATATGGCAATAACTGAGTGGTTATTCGCAAAGGCATTACGAACATACGTATCCAAGCGCAGTAAGGGGTCTATGGTAGAACGTCCCTTACGAAAGCCGTATTGACGAGTGGAGAGACTGTTGTGTGTCTCTAAATACCACACTAAACGTCTATTTACTAGACGTTCCATTACTTTGCAAACTGCACTGGTAAGAGCAATGGGACGATAGTGGGAGGTTTCATGTCCCGTAGTGCCTGGTTTGCGGAAAGGGAGAACAATGGCGGATTTCCACAGCTGTGGAAGAACTCCTTGTGACCAAATAAGATTGTAAAGGCGTAATAGGACTGCAAGGGCTGACTGATGTAAATGTTGTAGCATACGAATATGAATGTCGTCGGGCCCAGCTGCCGATGATCGACAAGCTGAGAGTGTTGCCTCCAGTTCTTGAAGTGTAAAAGGCACATTATACTGTTCTTCTCTGAGAGAAGAAAAGTCCAAGGGTGCTAACTCTCTGGCAGACTTTGAGGAAAGAAATGAGGGGCATAGATGGAGTCCCTGAGAAATACGGACCAGATGATTGCCAATTTCACTGGCAACATCTAGTGGGTTTGCTATATCAACACCGGCAACCCGCAGAACAGGAGCCGGGTCAGGAGAATATTTACCACTCAGTTTTCGTACTTTTTTCCAGACTGCACTCATAGAGGAAGCAGAGGTGATGGTGGAGACATAATCTCGCCAGCAAGTGCGTTTAGCGTCACGGATGACACGGCGAGCGATCGCACGCTTCTGTTTAAAATCAAGGAGTCGCTCTGTGGTTCTATTGTACCGGTACCTGCCCCATGCAGCGCGTTTCAAACGTACTGCACGAGCACAAGCAGGAGACCACCAAGGCACGCATTTCTGAGAATGCCTGCTCGAAGTTTGGGGTATAGAATGAGAAGCTGCGGTGAAAACGGAGGATGAGAAGAGGTGTAAAAGCTCATCGATGGAGGACGAAGAAGGAACCTCTTTAAAAACAGTCAGGTGTGAGTAAAGGTTCCAATTTGCCCGATTAAATTGCCAGCGTGGGGTGCGAAGAGGTGGCGAATATGAAGGGGAAGTAAGAATGATTGGGAAATGATCACTGTCATGTAAGTCCGGGAGAACAGACCAAGTAAAGTCTAATGCGGCGGAGGAAGAGCAAACTGAGAGATCGATGCAAGAGAGAGTATGAGTCCGAGGATCAAAATGGGTGTGAGTACCTGTATTTAAAACATGGAGGGGGTGGGTGGCAAGAAAAGCCTCTAACTGAATTCCACGGGAATCACAGTGAGACCCTCCCCAGAGGAAATGGTGGGCATTAAAATCACCAAGTAACAGAATTGGTGGCGGTAATGACGAAACAAGGAAGGCAAAATCCGGAATAGATAATGCCCGAGAAGGAGAGAGATATAAAGAACAGAGCGTATACCACCTATGTAAGTGGATACGGGCTGCTGTGTAATGCAGCGAAGTATGAACAAATAGCTGATGGTACGGAATATCAGTGCGGAGAAGAAGGGCACTTTCATTAAAGGTCCCACCAGGAAAAGGATCTGAAGAATACAATAAATTATAGCCTGAGATGTGAGAAATAACAGCAGAGTGTAATTTTGGTTCCTGTAAGCAAACACCAACAGGGGCAAACTGGGAGAGTAACATCTGAAGCTCACCCCGATTACCCCTGAGGCCACGTATATTCCACTGTAAAAAGGCCATGAATGGCAATGATAAAGATACTTGAAATCCGCAGGTAAGGGTTCCTACGGACTAGGAGGGTTAGAAAAGTCCACATGCGGAGGCAGTGGAAAATGTTCAAGCAGCGAAGGAACGGTGCGCTGTGAAGAAAGGAGTTGCGCAGATGGAGCAGAGGAGAGAGAAAGAGCGGAAGGTGGATCAGTGTCCATTGATGGTTTGGTCTCTGCAATATATTCAGAGATTGCTTCAAGTGTTTCAGAATTCAGAGATGTTGTATGGGAGACAATATTGGGAATGGTAGGGGGAGGATGAGTAAAGATTGGAACTGTATTGGACTGTACCAAGGTAGGGGGGGGCGAAAGGGTGGAGGGAACTGGAGAAGCGTGGCAGGGGACAGAAGAGACAGGAACCTGGGAGGTAGCAGAAGAGGAAGAAACTTGGGAGGGAACAGGGGAGGAAGGTACATTACGAGGAGGAGGGTGAACCTCTGCACTTGTAACTGAGCCAGTGAGAGGGGAAGAACTAGGGACAGAGACAGGGAGGGTAAAATGAGGAGGTGGAAGATGGGTAGGAGGTGTTACCGGACCTTTTTTTGACTTTTGAGAAGTAGAGGGACGATTGGGAAGAGGTGTCGTACGAGGTCTCGTCGATACTGAGGCTTGTAAGAGAGAACTCGAAGAAGCGAGATTAGACTGAGGCGTTGAAGTAGGGACGTCTGAGCCGAGGACAGCAAAAGGATTAGATACAGGAGTGATTATGGGAGAGGTAACCACAGAGGTGGGTGTAGAAGATGGGATACCAGAAGCGGGGGGACGTTTTGAAACACGGGAATAAGAAACACGTGGGAGTCTCCCTTGGAGGCGGAGATGAGAAACTGCCATGGCATAAGGGAGACCTTCTGTCTCTTTGAGGTAACGGATTTCCCGCTCGTTTAAATAGACCTGACAACGGCGAGAGTACGAAGGGTGAGCCTCATGACAGTTAAGGCAAGAGGGAGATCGATTGCAAGACGTATTAGAATGGTCATCGGCACCACAGACTGGGCATTCGGCGATAGATCTGCAATATTTCGCTGGATGGCCAAATCGCCAGCAATTTCTACACTGTTGTGGTGTAGGGATCA
Organism: Cherax quadricarinatus; assembly: GCF_038502225.1. NCBI lineage: Eukaryota > Metazoa > Arthropoda > Malacostraca > Decapoda > Parastacidae > Cherax > Cherax quadricarinatus. The sequence goes on from NC_091335.1 coordinate 3,556,899, forward strand.
CCTTTCGAACTTGTAACCGATGTCCTGCTATATAAACTGAGGATGGGAGTTCTCGGCTGTCAAAAGTTAAACGAGCCACATTGCTAGGGTATCGTCTCCGCCCACGGGCAGGAAGAACGTAAGTGTCTACCTTGAGGATTGGGAGATCTTGGAGTTCCAGCTGTTCTAGAATGTCGGTGCCACATGTCTGGAAATTTTGTTGAACTATGGTATGGGGCAGAATAACGGTACCACTACAAGAATTGAGGGAATGATGTTTTTCAAGGGTGACAGGAACAGTATCTATATGGGAAAGACGAGAGAGCTCACGAGCCTGGGTAGCATTCTGTACGGTAATGATGCGCGTACCGCTCTTAAGAGCATGAAAAGAAATATCTTTACCAACATGGCGTAGGAGTGCCTTGCCAATACTATGGTCAGAAAGATAGGCAGTAGAGGAAGTTGGTCGTAAAGTGAAGAATTTAGTCCACTGTTCAGTCTGAAACTGAGCGTGGAAAGGTAGTGAAGGACGTGTCGATCGTTTCTGAGAAGAACGAGAAGGTGAAGGTGGAGAAGTATCATCAGCAGGTAATTGTCGTTGACGTTTAGGCGTGGGACCAGAGTTGGTCCGACGTGGAACGGGTCGGCGATTTGAAAATTGCCGCACCGTAGAGGGAGAGGCCGGAAGCATAGTCAGAGGAGAGCGAAGGTCTGATAAATCGAAGGAGTCAGTCGAGGCCTCAGTACCTGAAGCGGGTGAGGAAACAGCACCGGCAATAGGTACAGAGGCATGAGGAATGTCTGAAGAGTGGTCCAAAGACGAGGCGGGGTCAGAACGGGGTGCGGTATCAAGAAGGGGCCCGGGGGTACCAGGTTCATGGACTAGGGCTGCCATGGTTAGGTTACTTCTTTCTTTTTGTTTTTAAGAAAAAAAAAGAAAGAAGAAAAGAAAATAAAAATAAAAAAAAGAAAAAAAAAGGGGGGACCGGGGAGGGATAGTTCCTAGGAGGGATGAAAGGGCCAGAAATCTCCCTCCGCGCCCAAGAGGACTCGACACCGCTAGTAGCGCAGATGCAGCATGGAACCCGTGCCATACCCTACCCTTCATGCCAGTAAACCAGCAATCTGGGATAGCAACCTCACATCTGCCGAGCTACCTCGGTGGACAAAAGAGAGGGCGGCCGGATATCCGCCACAAAGCATACCTCCTTCAGCCACCACCCCCGGAATCCGAAAGGTGGCTTCCAGAGCTACACCCGTCGCCCAAAAGACACCCAAAGCTACTCCGGGATACCGGAGAGGGATCGGGACATCCCTAGGCAATCCAGATTCCACGGCAAACTACGCCACCGCCAAGAAACCTCAACGGAATGGGATGGACCCCGGTGTCCTTTCTCCTACCTAGGAACTAGCGCGCCTGTGGGAGAAATCCCAAAGGACAAAAAGAGGAAGGGCAAAAGGGAGGAGTGGGGAGGAGGAGGAGGAAAGGAAAAAGGGGAGGATGGGGAGGATGGGATAGGGGAGGGGAGATTGGGGGGTAATTAGGTTCGGTCTGAGGAAGAAGACCGATAGGTCTAATTCCTCAGACCAAGAGCCTCTTCACCACGCCAAGGAGCCCCCCTTGAAGAGGATCTGATATACAAACTTAGTATTTTCCCCGTGAACATAATTTTCTTTTATTGCTCTGCCCACCTCACACCCAAGTTAGATGACCGAAATATGGAGACACATTGATCACCATTCATTCAACACCTACATTGCCAGAAAAGCAATAACAATTAAAATTATCCTTCAAGCTGCAGCTTGAAGGGTAATTTTAATTGTTATTGCATGGCTAACCAGTTATCCTGAATCTTTCATAAATGTTACATGCTCATACAGATATAACATACTGTACTACAATAATTAAGTAGGTAACTGAAAATATTGTTGTGGTCTTCTTAAATACTGGAAGCAATGTATGCAGCTTTCAATGATTAAGACTACTTGATGAAGGCATCCCATATCATCCATAAGTAGGATGGGCTGCTTGGCAATTCAGGAAAGAATATGGGCTCATCTATGTGAGATGCTATACAGTACCTACCTACACTCATTATGATACAAATCAAACTCCCAGCTGAGGTAGATTACAGGAGTCTTGAAAATGAACATGCAAAAGTATACTTTTAGCATACTATTTGCTTGATGGTTTCAAAAAGTGCCAGGGCAACTTTTGTATGCATACTGACAAAGACATTAAAGAATATCACAATCATGTAGGTAATCTTTTATGACTGGCATGGCAACTCAGTGGACTTGAATCTGATAAAGAACGTATATTAAGTGTAAGCTCTGTGGCAAGGATGTATCCTCTATCACAAAACTCTTGAGTGCATTAAGCAAGTGTGAGAGGGCACTGAGATCTATTCTCTCTAACATAACCTTAAGAGTACCTAGAAAATGTAAGGAGAGCATCCAAGAGGACAGGTATTTCTACGAAATACTTGGTGAGGCGAGTAACCCATACATACCAATATTTTGTTTAAACAATATATTATACTGTGCATTCTCATGATCTGTGATTAATGTATGGACAGGTATATTTATTATATCTACTGTATAATAATGGGACTGAGGGAATGAATACTTAAATCTGGGCCTATTATTATTATTATTGCTACATTGGAAAATCTGCAAAATCAAATACACATTTGCAATAATTTGAGGCCGATTTCAAGCTACTTCTGGTCCTGGAACAAACCAAAATCATTTCTATTTTAGTGGTATATCTTCCTTTCTATCATATGATACTAAGAAACAGCCAATAAAATCCTCATAGGAAGCACCTCAGTCGCTATTTTAAATCAGACATAAGGTCAAAGTTTTGCTTTTTCCATCATGCACGACATGGGACAGGATTTTTTTTATACAGTACACACTCAACATACAGACCCATTCCCTCATATCTAGGCTCAAAATTTACCGCTCACAGCTTATCTGAGTGACCTGAGCTCATGACATAGATCTACGTGAAGGACCCTAGTATCAATAATGTAGATCTATGTGAGGGACCCTAGTATCAACAATGTAGATCTATGTGATGGACGGTGAAAGGGTTAAAGCAAAACTTTACAAAATCAGGGAGTACAGTTAATTCCCTAAAATTCATCCTAACCTCCAACTCTAGCATCTGTGACTAATATTAACACAATTATATGTGCATACAGTAATAATTTTTTTTTCAGATTTGGATTCATTTTGTCTTTCAAATGATCTCTTTAAATAGCATTCTAATCTAGTTAACATAGACATTCACAAGAAGGAAAACGACTTGTGCTTTGGAAACTCAAGGAGTATATTTTAAACAAAATTCTATTGTTAATTACCAATTTAAGGGTCATACACCAAACCCCATAAAAAATGGACACCGTAAAAAATTAATTAATAATCACTCTTAGCATTTGAGGGAATCCCTTCAGTAAAAATGTTTGATAATCAAAGCTTGTGAATTTTGAGGGTTTGACTGCATACTATATGCTATAGAGGGTCATGAGTAATTTTCCTATCATCAAACACTCGGTCTAACCTGACTCGTTCGGGAATGATTTGCTAGTAGTCAGGAATCATTTACTTTAGGCCTAATGACACTCGGCATTATTTTCTTCATCTCAGCCTTCTCTGAATTGAAACAATCTTTCAAAATCAATAAGTAATGTATTTGTAACATTACTATCACACTTGCATACATTCATGCCACAAATGGCTTCTGCTTTATTAAGAGCTAAGAAATATTGTACTTACTCCACACTCCAATTCCCTTAAGAGTTCTACCTTCTCAGTTTTAAGTGAACTCCACTTCTATTTTACAGACAAATGTGAAGGTCCTACATTTCATGAACTCTTTATTAAAATAAGAAATGAATCCTTTGTTTTACCCCTTTTTACATATGAATCTAAAATATCACAGCCACTAGCACTGAAATCAGGTGAATTACTATCATCATAAGACATACAAGAATAATTAGTCTAAAATCAGACCAAAAATGAAATTCAAAAATCTTGTGGCTAATCCCAAGTACATGTACTGTCAACAAAGGAGGATAAGTGTGGGCAATGGTTGTTGATTAGTGTCAGTAACTACCCAAAACTCTAGTAAGGCATAAGTCATTAGTCCTCAAAATGAGTTTTTAAACTGATCCAGAAAAGTCGTGCTGGTACTTGACTGGTAATCACTAGCCAAGAACCAGTAGTTTTGAAGCAAACGCCCAGTTTGCTGGGTGCCAGGGTTTTGTCTCGTTGAGCTTAGTGAGGATAGTACTGTGTATTTTGTTCCAAAATTTGTAGGCTCAAGCCTCCTCTGACCTGAGATAAATGTAAAATATTTCACTTGTTCTGTAAATTATGTCTGTATATATGTGTGAATGCACAATTGTGTATGTGTGATTATATATAGATACATATATATATGGGAGCAAGGGGCTGGTAGCCCCTTCTCCTGTATATATTACTAAATTTGAAAGGAGAAACTTTCGTTTTTCCTTTTGGGCCACCCTACCTCGGTGGGATACAGCCGGTGTGTTGAAAGAAAGAAAGACATATATATATATATATTTTTTCAACACACTGGCTGTCTCCCACCAAAGCAGGGTGACCCAAAAAAGAAAGAAACACTTTCACCATCATTCACACATAATCAGTCTGCAGAGGTGACCCAGATACGACAGTTTTCATGTCACTTCAAACAGCCAATATTCCAAACCCCTCCTTAAGAGTGCACGTACTGTACTTCCCACTTCCAGGACTTGAGTCTGGCTAACCGGTTTCCCTGAATCCCTTCACAAAATTTTACCCTGCTTACACTCCAACAGCTCGTCAAGTCCCAAAAACTATTTGTCTCCACTCACTTCTATCTAACACGTTCACACATGCCTGCTGTATGTCCAGGCCTCTTGCACACAAAACCTCCTTTACCCCCTCCCTCCAAAGAACACATATACCATCATTCGTTCAATTACTGTCTATTATTCCAGACGCGTGCTGACATCACAATCAGATTACCATCAAACTGTAACATCCCCCACCTCTCCTTCAGAGTGCAGGCATGCATGCAGAATTAAGAATTCTTGACAAAAAACAGCTGATTCTGTCTAATCATAACAACTCCATATTGAGCTTAAGTTAGGTGCATGCCTGCATTAAGCATGTTTACTGGAGCTCCCTATCAGAGTTGTCATATATCAATCAAGTAATAAGGCTCCACCACTATTCTGAGCCACAAATCTAATCCCTTGTCCTAAAACAAATACACATGTGATAATATATCTTAAATTACATTTACAAAGGGTAAAAAAATACCCTTTTTTCACTAGATTGCTGTAAAAATTAAGATGGAAAATTATTCCTTATTCCACATGGTGGAACTTCCATAGATAGGGACGGTCATATTAGCCTGAGGCCTGATCATGGCAGTAATTGGTTTAAATACAGACCACAATTAATAGTGCTAATACAAACTACCACTAAAAGTAAAGAAACATAGTGAGGATAAAGTCACCAAGATTCTCACATTTTTATCTTGGGGTCATGCAGTCAAACATCTTCAGTCCAGCAACCATAGGACCAAACAGGTGCTGAGAACAATATAATTGAAAGGATATACCCAGGGAAACCTGTTCATAGACTGAGCAATAATTTACTTTTCAGTTGTCTGCACTCGTATAATCAATATAAATAAATAACCAATTCTTTTTTTTTTTATCCTCAATGGCCCCCTCCTGCCAAGGCAGGATGGCCCAGTGAATTAAACAAATTTGCTATCATTCATTCCGAAGTAAACACATTCATACTCACTCCCTAGCTATCTTACCAAAATAGTACAGGTGGCATGATTCAGTTATGACCCAATAAACAGCAATATCCCCACTCAACTTTCATACTACTTCCCTCCTCCAAAGCTGGTGAGTACCACTGATAAACTGATAATCAGCTTGCCTGAATTCCTTCATAGATGTTACAGAATCATATCCTATTCTAATAGCATGTAACATCTCAGAAATGACTTGCTTCCACTCATTAAGTTTTAAAATTTTACATTCCGTTAAATGTTACACTCTGTAACCTCCATCACACCCTCCTTACAGCCCTTCACTGGATGTTTCTTACAACTCTTTCCATCTACCCCAGAGTTCTATACCCTCTTTACCTTTCTTACTCCATTCTTTGTACATAATCTCAGCAACACCATTCTTCTTTTTTGACTTATACTTCTTGTACCATTACACCATCTTTTATTAATTTCTTAATTTTTAATTCTCTACATAATATTCACACTACACTCTAATCTCAAGACATATTCCCATTGCCTCCATCCTCTTCAATGCAACATTTGAAAACCATGCCTCACACCCATACCAAAGTTTGGCACCATCATACTCGATACTCTGATATATTTCCCTTTGCATTGCATTCACTGACAAACTTCTTTCTCTATATAGATTTTTCAATTCCTCAGTTACTTTCCTTCCCTCATCTATTTTGCAACACGTCTTGTAGTTAATATACCAATCTTCTTTGAAATCCCCTCCAAAGTAGCTAAATACATTAACTTCCATATTCATTCCAATATGACCTATAATCTTTCATTCCCCATACTTCCGACTACATCCTTCATTGCCTATACCACTTACTTTAATCTCTTTGCAATTTAGTTCATGTTTAATCTCTTTGCACTTTAGCTCATGTTTAATCTCTTTGCACTTTAGCTCATGTTTAATTTCTTTGCAATTTAGTTCATATTTAATCTCTTTTACACATTTTCTAAACTCTTCCACCAACTTTTGAAGCTTCTCTTTTAAATATCCTAACATAACTGTAACATCTTTAAACAGGAATTGTTACAATTCCCAACTTATATTACAGAGCATGAAAAGCAAGTACAGTACTGTAATATTCTATGAATGTTAGTTGCATGGGGAAAACTCAAAGGTTCTGAACCACCAGATATACACAGGAGTCTGCTATTTCATTGTCCAAAATACTGAAATGACCAGGGACTGCCAATACAGTTATTTTCTAGGTTTCCTTGCATGCTGTGTGTTATTCTTTCCACTTGTCAGCTTGTTGCCTATACCAACATACTGTTGGACAAACTGTGGCCTGTTTCTAAACTGCACAATGTAGATGAAGTTAGAGATAATGTGTTAGGTACATAATGCCATGCTGTGGGTAGCAGCAAGCTCAGATGAGGTTGAGGTATTAGAAGTAGGATCATTTATTTATGTGAAGTGCTAAACCTATGTGGGTCTCACAGTGGAGGCTCAAACCACCATATGATAATTCCAAAATAGACATGTTTGTGCTCAGCTAGTTACAGAAGTGAGAGGATGATGTGCTAGTTCAAAAATATTGAACTGTGTCTGGTGGGTGCTGCTACAAACTCTGTACCTTTACAATTGGGTGAGGCCTTTATAACCACTTCTGTAAGCTCAATTTTTGCATGTCTTTTTGCAAAACACCTTTTTTTTTATACCAGATTATAGATGCTCTGTTGTAATATGGAATGCCAGACTCAAGACGTTTGACTGCATATCCTACTGTACACCAAATCTATTTAATTTTAACTTACGAGTTCCTTTTTAAGACATGATATCCTACAGCCCTTATTAAATGCTGTATAGTTTGTACCTTCCACCATTACCATAATTTATATAGTACATGATTTACTAATTTTCTTGTGTGTGTGTTACTACTGAAGCAAAAAAGTATTCATTTAGATTATAAGAATTACTTTCACTAGTTAAATAATTTTGAACATTTTGAGAATAAACATTTAGGCTTACTTGATAGTACAGTACAATACTCAATTTATATTAGAGAATAATATTGTGCTATGTAGCAAAAAACTGTCACCAAAAAAATACTGATAATTATTATACACACTGCACCAGTGTGTATACAGTAATTACTTGGGTAAATTAAATGTAAAGTAATATATATTTTTGAATAAAGCTACTGGTTATATTATCATAAGTCACATCAGTAAATGAAAAGGAGAATATCTTACTGTACATAAAAATGGAGAATACAGAACAATGAGCTCATATTACCCGTTTTATATGGCACATTTATTATTGTAATAACTGTATTACTGTAATTCTCAATAACCTAGATAAACTGGCAACCTTACCTTTATACAAACTATTGTATTTATAAATCCAATATACATGCTAGAGCTTCTCCAGGTTGCAAGACAATATTTCTGAACATTACATAGCCAGACTGCCCATGTGAGGATGCAAGGACTGAGCCCCCAAAGTAGAAATGAGAGAGGTCCTGGTCAAGAGTGTTAGGACCAAGATTGGCAACTACAGCATACTGATTTCGACGAGGGTAAAAACGATCTATAATGATGAGCTCATGATCTGAGTGCCTCACCTGGAAGTGAATAGAGCACTGAATTAAATTTACAAATGGCTAAAACACTTAAGTATAATAATGATAACCGTGTGTTTGAGAGTATATGTGAGAAAGAAAATCAGAAAGGGATGCTAGAGAAAGAAAGGGTACTGTATATGTTGTTTTCTCAAAATCTAATTTTACAAACAATTATTGAATGAAGTTAGTACATACCCTATAATTAACTGACTTCGTTGGATGGTAATCTCCTTCATAGTCAAAAATGCCGTTAATGTATATGGGAACCTGCAATGGAAATAATAATAGATCAATCTGCTTTTCCATTTATCATGACTTATTTATGTAAATATCTTATAAGCTAGATTGCTGATAAGGCGAAAAATATTTCTTGCTCGCATGTCCCCAGCCTCCATGAGCCCACCTGTTCCACCATTCCCCTCTTCCACACACAAAACTCATAGTATAATCAGGGTAGTGAAGTTGTAGTTTGGAGGATTATTTGAAGTGTCATATTCTTGCATTTATGGTAAGACAGCTATTGAATGTCTGACAATGAATTTGTTTTCGTATTTGGGACACACTACCTTGGTTAGAAAAAGCCAATATGACAAAAAACAAAATGATATGCGTAATTTTACCATAATCTCTACATTTTCAGTGATAAATTTTGCCAGAACAGAACAATTACAAAAATTTCCTCAAAAAAAAAAAAAAAAAAAAAATTACAAAGTGTAGAATATGAGTCTATTTTACTAACAAGATGAACAATCTACCTTGGAATTTTTACATGTTTAAGAAAAATGTTTGCTATGGTAATCATTACTAATAAATACAGTAACTAATTTAAGTAATGGAACATACTTTTATAACAGGAATGAGACAGCATAAAATATGAAAACTATACCTCAAGCACAACTGAGTACAATACACTATCATTAAGCTGAAAGTGTATTGTTACACACTCTTTAGTGCTCTACTCCATTTCCATTCTCGAATTTCACTTGGTTAAGAATGTACATCTTGCCATTTGTTAAAGATGTAATCTTGAGAAAAAGTTTGGGAGTTGGTAAAAAGTTAAACTTATGGCAGGGGATTTTAGCATCCTTGAATTAGAGCATTTTTACATTTTGCCACAGTGCATAAATTATAACAAGTATGGCAGCATAGCCCGCATCTCAATAAACAATAACATCTTTACTCAACAGGTCATGCTTAGAATAAGAATTGTTTAAAAAAAAAAAAAAAAAAAAAAAAGGAATGATATCAGTAGTTGTTATTTACTGGAACAATTATCTATTTTCATCAGCCAGAAGCCCAGACATGAACATTTTCATCACTTTAACCCATTTCAATACCTTATTGTATTTTTTCAACAATAAATAGCAAAAGATTTTCTTACATTTATTTGATAAAACTTACTTTCTGTTGTCGAGCAGAAATCATGGTGCTGAGGGCAGAGATGGTTTGGTTCTGTACCTCCACATTGTCATCTTGCCATCCCTCACTTAAATCCTGCCAAGGTTTAACTGAGCTGAAGCCTGCATGCTTGCCTTCATTCCAACGCATAATTGTCGACCAACTTCTTTCCTGCAGTGAGTACACACATTTTAAAAAATGTACCAAGGTTTGAAATAACTGCATTTTTTATATCACAATATTAATCTGTTGTTAGTATTCTTGAGTTAGACTAAATGAATAATGAAGGATGTGTTTTCTTCTTTGGGTGACCCTGCCTTGGCAGGAGATGGCCATAGAATTAAAAATAAATTGAGTACAGCCTCTTCTCACTTAACAATGAAGTTTTGTTCCAAAGACCACGTTGGTAAATGAACTCATTGCTAAGTGAGGAGCACACTATAATGGTAGTGGGTTTGTGTCAACCATCTATGATATTGTTTTACTGTCACCTTTGCACCATTTATAACATTTCTGGTATATTTTTAAATATTTATACAGTACATGTAGTGTACTGTATATTGTAATAAACAGAATAGATGAAATAGCTCTAATATACATTATTTAGGTATGCATACTGGTCAGAGCCCGTCGTAAGTCTGAGTCGTCGGTAAACGAGTACATCGCTAAGTGAGGAGAGGCTGTATAATATATTTACTTTGAAATTCTTCCTCCATAAGCCGTGCGTGTCGTAAGAGGTGACAAAAATGCCAGGAGAAAGGGGGTAGTAACCCCCTCTCCTGTAAACATTACTAAATCTAAAAAGAGAAGCTTTCATTTTTCTTTCTGGGTCACCTTTCCTCAGTGGAATATGGTCAGTTTGTTGAAAGAAGAACAATATTTACCCTGAAGCTAAACTTAATGATCTATCATGCACTTTTAAAATTTCAATACTGCTGACAGATTAACACTGTAATATACTATATTTAACCCTTTCATCACATGTGTTATTTGTTTTGTTCCCAATAAGTGTCAATTTTTCGTGGAACAACTTAAGTACTGTACTGAAATATGACTTGGCATTACTTTTTCTATTATAACAAGGCCATAAAGTTGTCATATCTAGTATTTATTTTCCTTAGCCCGTAAACGGTCCAGGCAGATCTACGTTCACATGTGTAGTGCTACAAAAGTAGATCTACATTTTTTTTACATATTTTCAAATATAACAAAAAAAAAAAAAGTAGATCAAAGTTTTTTTACACATTTTCAAATGTAGAAAAACAAAAAGATCTACTATTTTACATACTTTCAAATGTTGAAAAAACGTATATATGCGTTTGGACCGTTTACGGGTTAAAATTTAATAGAAAGTATAGTTAAAAAAAATAATTTTAATTTTTTATGAAATAAAGATAAGGTGTCTCAAATATGACAAAGTCTTCCTGGCACCACACTTTTATTGCATAAAAAATCCATAATTTAGGAAATTTTCAAAGATTTTTTCTTTTTGGTGAAAACCTTAAAAGACTCACATAAGTAGCTTTTATAACACTATTCTATATACTCTATATATTTTATAAGTAATAAACATTATATTTATCTATTTATTGCAGTACCCATACCACACAATTTACAGGTCTCCCTCAACATTCGCGAAGGTTAGGGGATCAAGAGCCTTGCGAATGTTGAAAAATCGTGAATGTTTGGTGCCCCCAATATATTGTAGGGAAATATAATACAATACTGCTTCCTTAACTTGTTGAACCATGAACAATCATAAAATACATGAAAATGTCATATAATATTGTACTAAATACATACATGTTATGGTTTAATAACATGTATGTTATTAAATACCACTGCCTCCACCAGTGCCTCAACCAATGCAGCACACTGCTCGTATTTTAGTACAATTTCTTTCTTCAATTGTATCGTGTTTCTCAATTTCCTTACCAAAGGGCTGGCACTAGCAAGTTTCTTTGGGCCCATGGTTAATTATGTAGCAGTCGCACTCACTCAATCTACAAACACCAAACACAATGAGTTTTTGTGAAATGTTTGGAAGTGTGTGGAGACTAATGCTCACTCCAGCATAAACAAAGCCACACTGACTGATGGTGTGGCTTTGTTTATGCTAGAGTGAGCGTTAGTCTCCACACTCTTCCAAACATTTCACAATAATTCATTGTGTTTGGTGCTTGTAGATTGAGTGCGGCTGGAGTGGTAGAGGCAGTGGTAGAAACAATAGTTGAGGCAGTAGTTGAGGCAGTGGTTGAGGCAGTGGTTGAGGCAGTGGTAGAGGCAGTGGTAGAGGCAGTGGTTGAGGCAGTGGTTGAGGCAGTGGTAGAGGCAGTGGTTGAGGCAGTGGAAGAGGTAGTGGTTGAGACAGTGGTTGAGAGTGGTTTTTAATAACATGTTATTAATAATAATAATACATGTTATTAATAATAACATGTATTATTATTATTAATAACATATATATGTGTGTAAAGGTAGAAAGTTGAAAGTGAACATAGAAAAGAGTAAGGTGATGAGGGTATCAAATGATTTAGATAAAGAAAAATTGGATATCAAATTGGGGAGGAGGAGTATGGAAGAAGTGAATGTTTTCAGATACTTGGGAGTTAACGTGTCAGCGGATGGATTTATGAAGGATGAGGTTAATCATAGAATTGATGAGGGAAAAAAGGTGAGTGGTGCGTTGAGGTATATGTGGAGTCAAAAAACGTTATAAATGGAGGCAAAGAAAGGAATGTATGAAAGTATAGTAGTACCAACACTCTTATATGGATGTGAAGCTTGGGTGGTAAATGCAGCAGCGAGGAGACGGTTGGAGGCAGTGGAGATGTCCTGTCTAAGGGCAATGTGTGGTGTAAATATTATGCAGAAAATTCGGAGTGTGGAAATTAGGAGAAGGTGTGGAGTTAATAAAAGCATTAGTCAGAGGGCAGAAGAGGGGTTGTTGAGGTGGTTTGGCCATTTAGAGAGAATGGATCAAAGTAGAATGACATGGAAAGCATATAAATCTATAGGGGAAGGAAAGAGGGGTAGGGGTCATCCTCGAAAGGGTTGGAAAGAGGGGGTAAAGGAGGTTTTGTGGGCGAGGGGCTTGGACTTCCAGCAAGCGTGCATGAGCATGTTAGATAGGAGTGAATGGAGACGAATGATACTTGGGACCTGACAATCTGTTGGAGTGTGAGCAGGGTAATATTTAGTGAAGGGATTCAGGGAAACCGGTTATTTTCATATAGTCGGACTTGAGTCCTGGAAATGGGAAGTACAATGCCTGCACTTTAAAGGAGGGGTTTGGGATATTGGCAGTTTGGAGGGATATGTTGTGTATCTTTATACGTATATGCTTCTAAGCTGTTGTATTCTGAGCACCTCTGCAAAAGCAGTGATAATGTGTGAGTGTGGTGAAAGTGTTGAATGATGATGAAAGTATTTTCTTTTTGGGGATTTTCTTTCTTTTTTGGGTCACCCTGCCTCGGTGGGAGACGACCGACTTGTTGAAAAAAAAAAAAAAAAATCTTATTAACCCTTTCAGGGTCCGTCCCGTAGATCTACGGCTTTACGGTGAGTGTCCAAACCGTAGATCTACGCCATGAGCTCAGCTCACTCTGATAAACTGTGAGTGGTACATTTGGGCCTAGATATGAGAGAATACATCTATGTGGTATGTGTGCACCACATAAAACAGATCCTGCAGCACACTGTGTATAATGAGAGAAAAAAACTGAAATCATGATTTTTCGATTAAAACGGCGACTTTGCAGTGTTTTTTCGTATGTTTTTTATAGTTGTATTTGCGATTTCTTGGTCTCATTTGATAGAATGGAAGACATATTACAGAAATAGAGATGATTTTGATTGGTTTTAGCACTGAAAATGGCTTGAAACTGAGCTCAAAGTAGCGGAAATGTTAAATTTTTGCCGATATTCAAGAGTAAACAAACGACCTCACACATCTAATACACGTCAGCTGGTGGGTCTAATATACATTCACAAATATGGTGATGATATTTATACAATTATTACAGTATTGCAGAACAGTAAATCTTCTATTTTTTGGTGCGAATAAAAATTAATTATGTGAATAAAAAATCAAAATGGAATTTATTTGTAAAGCCTCAAAATGTAACTAATGAACAGAGGAAATGTTAGTTTAGTTCCAGGAATACCTACATTGTTTATTCTGGAGCCTATTTTGAAATTGGAATATTTTGAACTTTGTGTTAAATTGGCCAAATTAACAATTTCCGATCACTTTATTTTGTAGTTGAAACAGTTGACTTGGCGATTTCTTGTGCTCAATCGATAGAATAGAAGTAATACTAGTGAAATAGCTAAGAATTTGGTTGATTGGAATAATGTATTTATTTTTTTTTTTTATTATCACACCGGCCGATTCCCACCAAGGCAGGGTGGCCCGAAAAAGAAAAACTTTCACCATCATTCACTCCATCACTGTCTTGCCAGAAGGGTGCTTTACACTACAGTTTTTAAACTGCAACATTAACACCCCTCCTTCAGAGTGCAGGCACTGTACTTCCCATCTCCAGGACTCAAGTCCGGCCTGCCGGTTTCCCTGAATCCCTTCATAAATGTTACTTTGCTCACACTCCAACAGCACGTCAAGTATTAAAAACCATTTGTCTCCATTCACTCCTATCAAACACGCTCACGCATGCCTGCTGGAAGTCCAAGCCCCTCGCACACAAAACCTCCTTTACCCCCTCCCTCCAACCCTTCCTAGGCCGACCCCTACCCCGCCTTCCTTCCACTACAGACTGATACACTCTTGAAGTCATTCTGTTTCGCTCCATTCTCTCTACATGTCCGAACCACCTCAACAACCCTTCCTCAGCCCTCTGGACAACAGTTTTGGTAATCCCGCACCTCCTCCTAACTTCCAAACTACGAATTCTCTGCATTATATTCACACCACACATTGCCCTCAGACATGACATCTCCACTGCCTCCAGCCTTCTCCTCGCTGCAACATTCATCACCCACGCTTCACACCCATATAAGAGCGTTGGTAAAACTATACTCTCATACATTCCCCTCTTTGCCTCCAAGGACAAAGTTCTTTGTCTCCACAGACTCCTAAGTGCACCACTCACTCTTTTTCCCTCATCAATTCTATGATTCACCTCATCTTTCATAGACCCATCTGCTGACACGTCCACTCCCAAATATCTGAATACGTTCACCTCCTCCATACTCTCTCCCTCCAATCTGATATTCAATCTTTCATCACCTAATCTTTTTGTTATCCTCATAACCTTACTCTTTCCTGTATTCACCTTTAATTTTCTTCTTTTGCACACCCTACCAAATTCATCCACCAATCTCTGCAACTTCTCTTCAGAATCTCCCAAGAGCACAGTGTCATCAGCAAAGAGCAGCTGTGACAACTCCCACTTTGTGTGTGATTCTTTATCTTTTAACTCCACGCCTCTTGCCAAGACCCTCGCATTTACTTCTCTTACAACCCCATCTATAAATATATTAAACAACCACGGTGACATCACACATCCTTGTCTAAGGCCTACTTTTACTGGGAAAAAATTTCCCTCTTTCCTACATACTCTAACTTGAGCCTCACTATCCTCGTAAAAACTCTTCACTGCTTTCAGTAACCTACCTCCTACACCATACACTTGCAACATCTGCCACATTGCCCCCCTATCCACCCTGTCATACGCCTTTTCCAAATCCATAAATGCCACAAAGACCTCTTTAGCCTTATCTAAATACTGTTCACTTATATGTTTCACTGTAAACACCTGGTCCACACACCCCCTACCTTTCCTAAAGCCTCCTTGTTCATCTGCTATCCTATTCTCCGTCTTACTCTTAATTCTTTCAATTATAACTCTACCATACACTTTACCAGGTACACTCAACAGACTTATCCCCCTATAATTTTTGCACTCTCTTTTATCCCCTTTGCCTTTATACAAAGGAACTATGCATGCTCTCTGCCAATCCCTAGGTACCTTACCTTCTTCCATACATTTATTAAATAATTGCACCAACCACTCCAAAACTATATCCCCACCTGCTTTTAACATTTCTATCTTTATCCCATCAATCCCGGCTGCCTTACCCCCTTTCATTTTACCTACTGCCTCACGAACTTCCCCCACACTCACAACTGGCTCTTCCTCACTCCTACAAGATGTTATTCCTCCTTGCCCTATACACGAAATCACAGCTTCCCTATCTTCATCAACATTTAACAATTCCTCAAAATATTCCTTCCATCTTCCCAATACCTCTAACTCTCCATTTAATAACTCTCCTCTCCTATTTTTAACTGACAAATCCATTTGTTCTCTAGGCTTTCTTAACTTGTTAATCTCACTCCAAAACTTTTTCTTATTTTCAACAAAATTTGTTGATAACATCTCACCCACTCTCTCATTTGCTCTCTTTTTACATTGCTTCACCACTCTCTTAACTTCTCTCTTTTTCTCCATATACTCTTCCCTCCTTGCATCACTTCTACTTTGTAAAAACTTCTCATATGCTAACTTTTTCTCCCTTACTACTCTCTTTACATCATCATTCCACCAATCGCTCCTCTTCCCTCCTGCACCCACTTTCCTGTAACCACAAACTTCTGCTGAACACTCTAACACTACATTTTTAAACCTACCCCATACCTCTTCGACCCCATTGCCTATGCTCTCATTAGCCCATCTATCCTCCAATAGCTGTTTATATCTTACCCTAACTGCCTCCTCTTTTAGTTTATAAACCTTCACCTCTCTCTTCCCTGATGCTTCTATTCTCCTTGTATCCCATCTACCTTTTACTCTCAGTGTAGCTACAACTAGAAAGTGATCTGATATATCTGTGGCCCCTCTATAAACATGTACATCCTGAAGTCTACTCAACAGTCTTTTATCTACCAATACATAATCCAACAAACTACTGTCATTTCGCCCTACATCATATCGTGTATACTTATTTATCCTCTTTTTCTTAAAATATGTATTACCTATAACTAAACCCCTTTCTATACAAAGTTCAATCAAAGGGCTCCCATTATCATTTACACCTGGCACCCCAAACTTACCTACCACACCCTCTCTAAAAGTTTCTCCTACTTTAGCATTCAAGTCCCCTACCACAATTACTCTCTCACTTGGTTCAAAGGCTCCTATACATTCACTTAACATCTCCCAAAATCTCTCTCTCTCCTCTGCATTCCTCTCTTCTCCAGGTGCATACACGCTTATTATGACCCACTTCTCGCATCCAACCTTTACTTTAATCCACATAATTCTTGAATTTACACATTCATATTCTCTTTTCTCCTTCCATAACTGATCATTTAACATTACTGCTACCCCTTCCTTTGCTCTAACTCTCTCAGATACTCCAGATTTAATCCCATTTATTTCCCCCCACTGAAACTCTCCTACCCCCTTCAGCTTTGTTTCGCTTAGGGCCAGGACATCCAACTTCTTTTCATTCATAACATCAGCAATCATCTGTTTCTTGTCATCCGCACTACATCCACGCACATTTAAGCAACCCAGTTTTATAAAGTTTTTCTTCTTCTCTTTTTTAGTAATTGTATACAGGAGAAGGGGTTACTAGCCCATTGCTCCCGGCATTTTAGTCGCCTCATACGACACGCATGGCTTACGGAGGAAAGATTCTTTTCCACTTCCCCATGGACAATAGAAGAAATAAAAAAGAACAAGAGCTATTTAGAAAAAGGAGAAAAACCTAGATGTATGTATATATATATATGCATGTGCGTGTAATGTAATTGGCCTAAAATGGGAGTCAAAGTTGGAAAAATCGCTGATTCGTAAATATCGCTGACACATCAAAATTCGCGAGAGCATAATTTCGTCAATTTTCCACCAAATTTCATACTTTTTGTTTTATTACCTTCACAAAAAGATTCTCTACGATTTCATAAGAAAAAATAACAAATTTTTTTTGAAAATTCTTGGACACTGGGGCACCACTTCAGATTTGGGCCTTGGACCCTGAAAGGGTTAAATACCACTGCTTCAACCGCTGCCTCAACCACTGCCTCAACCACTGCCTCAATTGCTGCCTCAATCGCTGCCTCAATCGCTGCCTCAATTGCTGCCTCAACCACTGCCTCAACCGCTGCCTCAACCACTGCCTCAACCACTGCCTCAACCACTGCCTCAACCACTGCCTCAACCACTGCCTCAACCATTGTCTCAACCGCTGCCTCAACCACTGCCTCAACTGCTGCCTCTACCACTCCAGTCACACTCAATCTACAAGCACCAAACACAATGAATTATTGTGAAATGTTTGGAAGTGTGGAAACTAATGCTCACTCCAGCATAAACAAAGCCACACTGACTGATGATGCCTCAACCACTTCTTCCACCACTGCTTCAACCCTCATATTTTTGTACAATTTCCTTCAATGCTATCGTATTATTATTTTATTATTAGCAGTAGCAGAAATATTTGATTCTTTGCCGTGTTCAAGAGTAAACACGATGTCACCGTCCAATACCTGTCCGAATAGCCATTCCAATATTCAGTCATGAATGGGTTGACATTATTTATACTGTAGTTTAATAGCAAATAATGAACAAACAAAACACTTACCACACTGAGTAGTGGGAGGGCTGACTGCCAGTTTTGGGGGTCGGAAGGAGGGTAGTAGGGACTAGCGGGTGGCGGGAAACTTAAATATGATTTGGCGGCTGGGAATTTAGCGGTTGGGAATTTGGCAGTTGGGAATTCGCGAATGTGTGAAGCCCGCGAAAGCTGAAAACACGAATGTTGAGGGAGACCTGTATCTACATATTACAGTAATCATACTACACATCATTTATAGAAAAACTATCAAAATATGAGAAATATATGGAGGTTACATGCCTGTGAAGTTTGAGATAGACCTAGTTCATCACCGTAATACAAAGTGATGGTCCCTGGGAAGAAAAGTAAGAGTAGGGCACGGCCAAGTGGGTGATGGGCGGTAAGAGCAGCAACACGTTCCCTCTCTATACCTCCCATGTTCCAATTAATCCATGGGAGTGAAATGTGACTGTCCCAAGCAGTAGCTGACTTCAAAACCTCAGGAATCATCTGGATTGCAAAAAGCTCTATTTAAAGTAAAATGCAATATTACATAAATCATGCATGACTGATGAAACCAGTTTTCTCAAGTTACTGTTGATTTGTCACTAACAAAAAACTATTGCACAGATTGAATGAATAAACCCCTTAACTGTCCAAACGTAGATCTACGTTCTTACCGCTAGTGCTCCAAACACAGATCTACGTTTTATTTTTCCTGCCTCCAAATTTGGCACGATTGGCCTAAGATACCTGGTCAGCATAGAATGAGTCTTAACCCTCGGTGTGTGCTGTATTAAAAAAATCTGGGACCATTTACCTGGTGGGAGCACCAGTTAAATTGAGTACTAGCTAGAGCAAACAGAGCGGCAAACACCAAGGATTCACTGATGTCATGTCGTATTAACACTCCCCTTTTAAGAGGAAATTGTCAAATTGCCAGAATGTCCTATAACTTATGCCCTAAGTAAAAAGAAACAATTCTGGAACTGTAATTTCGGCAGGCTGGATGGCCAGCTGGCTAGCCCGTGGCTGGCTGGCCGGCTGCTGGCTGGCCAACTGGCTGGCTGATTGACTGTCTTTATCTCCGTCTCTATGTTTGTATCTATCTCTGTCTCTATCTCACAGGATCACATATGTAAATACAATTATACACAGTGTAAATTACCTAGGATAACCCAAAAATCCAAACAAAGTGTTTTACTGTGCTTGTAGATAGTGATGGTGTGTAATACCAGCTGGTTCATGAGAAACTCTGAGACAGACAGATAGACAGATAGATAAACAGATAGATAGATAGACAGAGACAGACAGACATGTTTATGTGTAAGAGTGAAAACAAATAAAGCAAGGCTTTATTTGTTTTCACTCTTACTACACTTAATCACTGTCAGCAGTGGAGTGAAGAGATAAGATAAGACAAGTGACACACTTATATCAAGCTTCAAGTGAACTTATTATTATTTATTATTATTATGTACTCCAGTGTATCCAAAACATTGCTGGGACCTATAAATACTATGTATATATTTCTAGACAATAGTATGTGGCTAAGGTAGGCAAAAATGTTCACCTGTCACTGTGTTTATGACTATTTGAGCACTATTTCAGTACCTAATATTAGTGTCAGAACAAAAATTAACAATGAAATTGCAAGAACTACCACAAATTGTCATTATCAGAACATAAAAATTATACAAATTATAAAAAAAAGAGAAAAAGGTATATAGGCAACACATCTGCAAATGGCAGCGCTTCATGTTGCCATCAGGTGAGTGACAAGTGCCAACATTGCGGCCTTTTATCTCTGTAAGTACTGACTCTAGAATTTTTTCTTACATTACTTTATGTAAAAAAATGTCCTCTTCATTAACCCGTAAACGGTCCAAGCAGATCTACGTTCACATGTGTAGTGCTACAAAAGTAGGTCTAAGTTTTTTTTTACATATTTTCAAATATAACAAAAAAAAAAGTAGATCAAAGTTTTTTTACACATTTTCAAATGTGAAAAAACAAAAAGATCTACTTTTTTTTTTACATACTTTCAAATGTTGAAAAAACGTATATATACGTTTGGACCGTTTATGGGTTATAAAAAAAAAAAAAAAAAATTATTTTTCAAAATATTCGGAGCGCTGGGCGAGAGAATGTAGATCTACGTTTGGACAGTTCAGGGGATAAAAAGGGACATTAAGAAAACCTGGACAGTTTTCAAATTTTACAAGATAATGTAACATAATAAATTAAGTACTTATACTCACAAAGAAAGTGAAATCCAGCCTGAGCTAATGGCCCTTGATCAACCTAGCCAACATTATTCTAGACATATCCAAACCCATGTCAGAAATTATAGGTATCTAACAGGTAACTGTATTATGAATTCAACATCAAATAACCTTCAGATAATGGAACAGTATCATTATATTTATGAGGAAGTATTAAACCCTGGGGAATGAAAAGCAATTAGATATGATGTAAGGAAGGGAAGAATAGCTAAAATTCCTTGGATCAGGAGCCCTTTTTCAGCATCAAGGCACACCCCTTGAAGGGTCTGAGGTGTGCTATGCTAAGAGCAGTTCTAACCAAATCATCTAGTTCTCGAGACTCTAGAAGCAAATTTAGGAAAGATTGCATGATATGTAAAAAGGGCTTAGACCTTAATCATGAATATAATAAAAATATGTAATGTATATTGTTAACATAATGTTAAGACTATATAAGTGAGTCAAAAACCAGACAATTTGGTTAAAAGTAATTTTCAATGACATTGAGCACTTTCTTAGGAAGCTTTCATTCTACACAGATTTTGCTTTTCAACACACCAGCCATCTCCCAATGAGGTAGGGTGATCCCAGAAAAGAAGAAACACTTTCACCACCATTCAGGCCATCACCATCTTGCCAGAGGTGAGCTTACATTACAGTTCAGATGCCCCTCCAAATTGCAATATCTCCACCTCTCCTTCAGAATACAGGCACTGTACTTCCCACCTACAGAACACAAGTCCAGCTAATGTCTGCCACATTGCTCTCCTATCCACTCTATCATGGGCTTTTTCTGAATCCATAAATGCAATGAAAACTTCCTTACCGTGATCTAAATACTGTTCACTTATATGTTTCAATGTAAACATGGTCTACACATCCCCCTACCCTTCATTAAGGTTCACTGCAATATCAGTGTCATCAACTCATACCTCTGCTGATCCAGTGAGGTTCACAGAAACATCAATGAGGTCCACCAACTGAAGAAGGTGGTTAAGATGAGAGAACTTCATAGACTTCAAGTTGTTGAGCAGGGCTTCAGGAACCATCATTACTTTGTGGTGCATGCCGCTGCTGAAGCGGTCCAGTATGTTCCTCCACTCGTGCATGGCTTCCACTAGACCTGGATTACTGGAATACTGATCACAACAAAAATTTGTGTTATTTGGCTCTTATAAGTATTCAATACAGTACATACTTATGTATTGTAGTTTTATGTACTATAAAATTTCAAAATAAAATATCGCTAAGAAGAGCTCTCTAAAAGAATCTTTTCTCATTACAAAAGAAGAATGGCATGTAAAAACTAAGTCAGTGATAGCTCTTCATATAAATTTTTTTTTTAACAAATACTGTAACTTTACTTCAAAAAGATGAAAGATGAGTGAGGGTGTTGCAGTTCAGAGTAAGTAATGGTGAATGTGTTTCCTTCACTGAGTCACACCATCTTTGTTGAAAATAGCGAATGTGGTAAAAAAATTTTATTTCCACCTCTAACATCTTATGTAACATCCAGAAGGGTGCAAAAAGCCTTTATATAGTACTGTATAAGGACAACAATCTTGGACTATGTTAGTGCTATTAACTCCTTCACTGTCTCACCTGTAAATCTATGTCACTGAGGCCAGTGTTGCTTACAAAGATCTATGTTATTGAGGCTAGTGCTGCTCACACAGATTTACGTCTCAAAGTGCTCTCATATGTACTGTGATTAGAAAAATTTTGGCCAAGCCACGAGAGAATGGGTTTGTGCAGTGGGCAAGTATAGCATAAAAAAAAAAAAATACTGCCCCATGCAGTGCATGCTGGGAACAGTGAACTTCTGACCCCTGGGTTAAAATAGCAACTTTGAAGTATTCTCTAGGATGTTTTTATGATTTTATTGGATGACTATTGGTGCCAATTGACATATCAAAGACTCTTGTGAAATGGAGTTGATTTTGATCAATTTCAGACCAGAAGTGGCCTGAAATAGGCCTAAAACAGCAGAAATATATATTCTTCTTTCAACAAACCAACCATATCCCACTGAGGTAGGGTGACCCAAAAAGAAAAGCAAAGTTTCTCTTTTTACATTTAGTAATTTATACATGAGAAGGGGTTACTAGCCTCTTGCTCCCAGCATTTTAGTCGCCTCTTACAACACGTATGGCTTACGGAGGAAGAATTCTGTTCCACTTCCCCATGGAGATAAGAGGAAATAAACAAGAACAAGAACGAGTAAGAAAATAGAAGAAAACCCAGAGGGGTGTGTATATATGTATATGCTTGTACATGTATGTGTAGTGTGACCTAAGTGTAAGTGGAAGTAGCAAGATGTACCTGAAATCTTGCATGTTTATGAGACAGAAATGACACCAGCAATTCTACCATCATGTAAAACAAGTACAGGCTTCCGTTTTACACTCACTTGGCAGGTAGTACTTCCCTGGGCAGCTGCTGTCTACCAGCCTACTATCATACAGAAATTTATATATATAGATATATTTTTTAACACGTTCGTCGTTTCCCACCAAGGCAGGGTGACCCAAAAGAAAGAAAAACCCAAAAAGAAAGAAAAAACTTTCATTATCATTCAACACTTTCACCATCACTCATACATAATCACTGTCTTTGCAGAGGCGCCCAGATACAACAGTTTTGAAAGTCACTCCAAACTGCCAATATCCCAAACCCCTCCTTTAAAGTGCAGGCATTGTACTTCCCATTTCCAGGACTCAAGTCCGGCTAACTGGTTTCCCTGAATCCCTTCACAAAATATTACCATGTTCACACTCCAACAGTTTGTAAAGTCCCAAAAACCATTCATCTCCATTCACTCCTATCTAACAAGCTCACACATACCTGCTGCATGTTAAAGTCCCTTGTACACAAAATATCTTTTACCCCTTCCCTCCATCCTTTTCTAGGATGAACCCCTCCCCCTCCTCCCTTCTACTACAGATTTATACACCCTCCAAAACATCCTATTTTGCTCCATCCTCTCTATATGACCAAACCACCTCAACAACCCCTCCTCAGTCCTCTGAATAATACTTTTAGTAACTCCGCACCTCCTCCTAATTTTCACACAACGAATTCTCTGCATAATATTTACACCACACATTGCCCCTTAGACATGACATTTCCATTGCCTCCAGCCTCCTTCTTGCTGCAGCATTTACAACCCATGCTTCACACCCATATAAGAGTGTTGGTACCACTATACTCTAATACATTCCCTTCTTTGCCTCCATGGATAACGTTTTTTGTCTCCACAGATACCTCACTGCACCACCCACCCTTTTACCTTCATCAATTCTATGATTTACCTCGTCCTTCATAAACCCATCCCAAATAACTGAACACATTCACTCCCATACTCTCTCCCTCCCTCCAATGTGATATCCAATTTTTCTTTACCTAACTCGTTTGATACCCTCATCACCTCACTCTTATCTATGTTCACTTTCAGCTTTCTTCCTTTACACACCCATGCTATGGAAGTACTTACGAGTATAATAAATTGTAATCACTAATAAAATGATATTATATTCCTTTTGCATTAATTTTATATAAATGGCAATAAACATTAATGACAAATGACACATACCTCAGTGATATCTGTGAAAAAAAATCCATCAACTCCGAGAGACAACCAGTATTTCAGCACTGGGTAAACTTCTGCTAGACTTACACTAAGGATATTTCCTTTATTTCCCACCAAATCTTCAAAAACAATATTGGCTGTAACTGCAAAGAGACAAAATAGAGAACAATTCACAAAAGATCAAGACTGCATATATTACAAAACCAATTATTTAAAAACTATCTTCAGCAACAAGAACATATGGTAAATACAGGAGGGTCCCGTTTTTACAGTTGTTAATTTTCTGGCCCCACCAATAAATGAAAATTACCAGCAAGTAGAAAAGAGCATTTTTAAATATCAAATGCATCTAAAAAGCCTTATAACGAGTTTGCACTATCACATAATAAGTGCTCAATACAGCTAGGCATAAAAAGAAAAAAAAGGTACACAGTACATACAATGCTTACCTTAAAATACGGCACTGTTTGCCTTTCCCTTGTGTAACTGTTGTGCAAAAATGATGGAAAAGCTGAAAAAGCACTGAACATAATGAACATTGGATCAATTGAAAATGCTGAAAAAGTGGGACAACGAAAAGAGTGAACCAAAAACATGGGGCCCTCCTGTATTTTTTCTTTATTAACACACTTGGGTCTCCCACTGAGGTAGGGTGACCAGAAAAAGAAGAAACATTGTCACCATCATTCACTATCACTGTCTTGCCAGAGGTGTGCCAATACTACAGATGCCCCTCCAAACTGCAAATATCCCCACCCCTCCTTCAGAGTGCAGGCACTGTACTTTTCACTTCCAGGACTCAAATCTGGCTAACTGGTTTCTCTGAATCCCTTCATAAATGTTATTTTGTTCACACTCTAACAGCTAGTCAAGTCCCAAATTCATATGCTCCACTCACTTCTACCTAACATGCTCACACACAAAGCATCCTTTACCCCATCTCTCCAACCTTTCCTAGGGTGACTCCTACCCCAGCTTTCCTCCACTACATTTATACACCCAAGTGTTCTTATTTTGCTTCATCCTTTCTAAATCTCCAAACTACCTCATAAACCCCTCCTCACCTCTCTGGATAATACTTTCAGTAACCCCACACCTCCTCCTGATCTCCAAGCTACAAATTCTCTGCATAATATTCACACAACAAATTACCCTAAAACATGACATCGCTACTGCCTCCAGCCTCCTCTTGGCTGCAACATTCACAACTCATGCTTCACACTCATATCAAAACTTTGCAGCTCAGTCGCTGGACCCATTATGTACCTCTGTAATCTTTTGACTACCACCCACAGGATGGGTATGGGGTGCACAATAAAGATATTAAACTAACACTCACATAAAAGTGTTGGTACCACTATACTTGCATACATTCCCCTTTTTGCCTCCATAGATAACATTCTTTGTCTCTACAGATGCCTCAATGCACCACCCACCTTTTTACCCCCTCATCAGTTTTATGGTTCATCTTTCATTGACCCACTTTCTGACAAGCCCACTCTTTTTCTGTTTTTAACCGTCGAATCTATTCGTTCCCTAGGCTTTCTCAACTTACTTATCTCACTCCAATCTAACATGTTAACACATGCCTGCTGGCTGCTCATGCTTCTCCCACTTGAAACTTTCTTCGCCCCCCCCCCCCCTTTCCTCCTTGCATCCCTTCCAGGGACAACCCTTAACACATCCTTCCTTCCTTCCACCCCTGATTTATATACCCTGTGTCATCCTATCCTGCTACTCCTTTTCTAAAAAGAAAAACCACCTCAACAACCCCTCCTCCACTTTCATGTGAAAACTTTCATAACCCCACATTGTTTTCTATTTTCTGTGCTCCTAATTTTTTGCATAATATTCACATTACATGTTACTTTCAAACCTGACAGCTACATTGCCTCCAACCTCCTCCTCATTCAATTGCTATATGCAGTAATTAATAAATTTAATGACCTTTAAACAAAAACATTAAAAGAAAAAAAATGGCTTACCAGGAATTTCAGCTCGCAGAGAACTTAGTGGCATATCCATCAATAAATACATATCCTTCTCATGTAAAAGAGCTGCCAGCAGCTTGACATCATTTGAGTCACCCAGAAGCGGATCAACAGCAGTGTAATTGGTGATGAAGTTGTGGCTGCTGAGGTAGTCACTAGCTTCCATGATGGAATTAACTCTCACAGCCCGTATCCCTAAGTTCTAACAGAGAAGGCATATAGTTAAACACATACTTTTGATTAGTTTTACTCTATGTCTTAGAATAATATATAAAAAAGAAAAAGAAAAGGAGGCTTAAGATTAAGAGTTGCTTAAGGGGTTCAGGCATTTGATTTTATTCAAAGAGCTATGAAACGTAATTTTTTTTTATAAAACAATAATGTACTTTTCTGACAACATATTGATCTAAATATGATGTTACTCCGAGTATCATAAGTGCATACAAGAAAGAAGTGAAGGGAAGAAACTGAAGAGCAGATGGGCAAAAGAATATGACAGGGTTGGGGAGGGAGAAAATGATTTATTGTTATAGGATGTTATAGTATTACAAGCAGGGAAGAGGGTAGTACAGTATGTACTAGAAAGGTTAGAGTGTAAAGGTCTCTGTGACAGGAACTGAAGTGGGGGTTGGTTTCATTTCTTTGTCAGTGAACAGTATAGCTTCTGCAGTTGACTGGGTGAGGACAACCCAGGGAGGATGTGCTAGGGATCTGTCCTCTCATATGCTAAATGTTTAAAGACCCTAAATCAGTACTCTATGAAGGAATCATGCTACTAGAATAAAGCATAACTTTTAAATGTAAAACTTTTATTACCCAAAAACAGATGATCTCTTTGTCAGAAATATTAAGAATGAATATACAGCTTAGACAAAATAATATTACACTCTCAGCTACAGTAATTAATAACAAAATTATGGGATATCCTGTTCTTATGGTGACACTTACCTGGATATAATCAAGCTTTGAAATGAGCCCAGGTAAATCACCAACTCCATCTGCATTAGAGTCTTGAAAACTTGGAATGTAAACTTCATACATGACAGACCCTTGCCACCAGGTATGTGCAGGATCACACTCAGACCCTTGTGGCATCTGTTACAAATATAAATATAAATATAAATATAAATGTTAAAAGCAGGTGGGGATATAGTTTTGGAGTGGTTGGTGCAATTATTTAATAAATGTATGGAAGAAGGTAAGGTACCTAGGGATTGGCAGAGAGCATGCATAGTTCCTTTGTATAAAGGCAAAGGGGATAAAAGAGAGTGCAAAAATTATAGGGGGATAAGTCTGTTGAGTGTACCTGGTAAAGTGTATGGTAGAGTTATAATTGAAAGAATTAAGAGTAAGACGGAGAATAGGATAGCAGATGAACAAGGAGGCTTTAGGAAAGGTAGGGGGTGTGTGGACCAGGTGTTTACAGTGAAACATATAAGTGAACAGTATTTAGATAAGGCTAAAGAGGTCTTTGTGGCATTTATGGATTTGGAAAAGGCGTATGACAGGGTGGATAGGGGGGCAATGTGGCAGATGTTGCAAGTGTATGGTGTAGGAGGTAGGTTACTGAAAGCAGTGAAGAGTTTTTACGAGGATAGTGAGGCTCAAGTTAGAGTATGTAGGAAAGAGGGAAATTTTTTCCCAGTAAAAGTAGGCCTTAGACAAGGATGTGTGATGTCACCGTGGTTGTTTAATATATTTATAGATGGGGTTGTAAGAGAAGTAAATGCGAGGGTCTTGGCAAGAGGCGTGGAGTTAAAAGATAAAGAATCACACACAAAGTGGGAGTTGTCACAGCTGCTCTTTGCTGATGACACTGTGCTCTTGGGAGATTCTGAAGAGAAGTTGCAGAGATTGGTGGATGAATTTGGTAGGGTGTGCAAAAGAAGAAAATTAAAGGTGAATACAGGAAAGAGTAAGGTTATGAGGATAACAAAAAGATTAGGTGATGAAAGATTGAATATCAGATTGGAGGGAGAGAGTATGGAGGAGGTGAACGTATTCAGATATTTGGGAGTGGACGTGTCAGCAGATGGGTCTATGAAAGATGAGGTGAATCATAGAATTGATGAGGGAAAAAGAGTGAGTGGTGCACTTAGGAGTCTGTGGAGACAAAGAACTTTGTCCTTGGAGGCAAAGAGGGGAATGTATGAGAGTATAGTTTTACCAACGCTCTTATATGGGTGTGAAGCGTGGGTGATGAATGTTGCAGCGAGGAGAAGGCTGGAGGCAGTGGAGATGTCATGTCTGAGGGCAATGTGTGGTGTGAATATAATGCAGAGAATTCGTAGTTTGGAAGTTAGGAGGAGGTGCGGGATTACCAAAACTGTTGTCCAGAGGGCTGAGGAAGGGTTGTTGAGGTGGTTCGGACATGTAGAGAGAATGGAGCGAAACAGAATGACTTCAAGAGTGTATCAGTCTGTAGTGGAAGGAAGGCGGGGTAGGGGTCGGCCTAGGAAGGGTTGGAGGGAGGGGGTAAAGGAGGTTTTGTGTGCGAGGGGCTTGGACTTCCAGCAGGCATGCGTGAGCGTGTTTGATAGGAGTGAATGGAGACAAATGGTTTTTAATACTTGACGTGCTGTTGGAGTGTGAGCAAAGTAACATTTATGAAGGGATTCAGGGAAACCGGCAGGCCGGACTTGAGTCCTGGAGATGGGAAGTACAGTGCCTGCACTCTGAAGGAGGGGTGTTAATGTTGCAGTTTAAAAACTGTAGTGTAAAGCACCCTTCTGGCAAGACAGTGATGGAGTGAATGATGGTGAAAGTTTTTCTTTTTCGGGCCACCCTGCCTTGGTGGGAATCGGCCGGTGTGATAATAAAAATAATTAATAATAATATAATAGTATGGAGTTAAGCATAAAAATAAAATAAAGTATTGCCATATATGTGTAGTACACATAATGAACAATCACAGTGTGATTTTGTGGCAACATGATTGAAAAATTACAATCAATATTCCATAGTGCTTAAAACTCTTGATTTTTTTTTTTTTTAACAAATCGGCCGTCTCCCACCGAGGCAGGGTGACCCAAAAAAGAAAGAAAATCCCCAAAAAAGAAAATACTTTCATCATCATTCAACACTTTCATCTCACTCACACATAATCACTGTTTTTGCAGAGGTGCTCAGAACACAACAGTTTAGAAGCATATACATATAAAGATACACAACATATCCCTCCAAACTGCTAATATCCCGAACCCCTCCTTTAGAGTGCAGGCATTGTACTTCCCATTTCCAGGACTCAAGTCCAGCTATATAAAAATAACCGGTTTCCCTGAATCCCTTCACTAAATATTACCCTGCTCACACTCCAACAGATCGTCAGGTCCCAAATACCATTCGTCTCCATTCACTCCTATCGAACACGTTCATGCACGCCTGCTGGAAGTCCAAGCCCCTCGCCCACAAAACCTCCCTTACCCCTTCCTATCAACCTTTGCTGCCGCCAACACTGTTTACAAACCTTGATATATTGTGAAAGACTCAGCATAGTATCAAAGGACACGCATAATCTGGGTATCATGTGCAGTGGAATTTTTCCTTTCAAACCCAAGTAGGGCCTAAAGGTTGCATGCCATCCCAACCACCTACAACTTCCTTCTGAGAGCATCGCTTGGAGGTAAACAGTTAACACTGCAACAGTTACACATGCACCTCCATACCTTTGGTAAATTTAGACTTTTTCACTTGCACTTCCTGGTGGGCAGTGATCTAGATTCATTTTGCTTAGTACACAGATTCTGCTCTGACAGTTCACCACATCTGGTATGGAGATGAACTAACTGTGAATCAAACTGTAGATTTACACTCCTAAAGTGTTAAGTGTTGTCACTGTTTGGGTGGTATCCAGTCTTTAGTATTTACATTATCTTAAACACTATATCAATTCACAGAGAAAAATAAATTTAGTGAGTGCACCAGTGCTTCAACACATCTGATTATGTTAATGTATACTGTATTAAGAGAGACTATATCACTCACCTGGATAAGAAGACCCACTCCAACACACAGAAGACTGAGAAGGACTGACACATTGAGCATCACACATGACTGACGAATGCGAGCCCAGTTCCAGTTAACATAGAAAGCATCCTTGTATTTTGCATCAATGTGAACATCCGAGCCCACCATGAGACGTCCAAGTAAAGGCTGCATATAAAATAAACAATTTAGCTCTTTGTATTCCTTTGAAAACAATAAGAAGCTAAACTATAACTGATATGGTAATAGAAATATACTTAACAATTTACAAACTGATGAATGTAACCTCTGTATTTGCTTTTCATAATGACTTAGACTTTATGATAAATTAAAAATTGCATTCATTATTTCAAGATAGCACTGAACTATTATTTTATGATGGTTAAAATAAATACTTGTTATTTGGTATACTATTAACTTGTTACTGGTTATTTAACTTGTTAATTTATTTAGTACAGTTAGTTATTTAGCACAGCTTATTTAACTTCCCTTCTTTATTCAAAGAATCTATACACAAAATATCTAGGAAAACCATAAATCATTTTTTCACAAGCAAAGCATTACAAATGTTGAATTACAGAAAAATGTCAATAAATATTATTTTAAACACAGTCTTCTAAAAATGTGCCTATAGAAACACTGCAAGACTAATTTCTTTAAAAACTCAGGTAGGTGTGTATGTATGTGGACGAAGGGACATAAGTCGTTACACTGAGGACACTTTTATTGGAAATGTTTTGGACCTTAGTCACTTCAAATGATACAAAAGAATGAGAGGACACAATGTGGATATACATATATGGTACAGGAAACAAGTCGGTAGTGAAGATTAGGTGAAGGAGTTAAGTCATCTAATAGCCCTGTCAGGTGGCAGCAAGGAATCAGCAGGAAGTATCTCCAGTCTGGAATTCTTTGAAGAATTCCAATACATCTCCCATGCATTCATATGCTTACACTTGAAACAGTAAATGCCGAACTTGCTAAAATATCTATGTGGATCACAACTAACAAACACACTCAATATTTAACCCTTTGAGGGTTTCGGACGTACTAGTACGTCTTACGCGCAGGGTTTTTTGACGTACTAGTACGCATAAATTCTAGCGCCGTCAAATCTCGCGGGAAAAGGCTGGTAGGCCTCCATATGAAAGAATGGGTCTATGTGGTCAGTGTGCACGGTATAAAAAAAATCCTGCAGCACACAGTGAATAATGAGAAAAAAAAACTTTGACCGTTTTTTTGGAATGAAACAGTGACTTTGCACTGTATTTTCGTATGGTATTTATTGTTGTATTCTAGTTTTCTTGGTCGCATTTTATAGAATGGAAGGCATATCACAGAAATTGAGATGATTTTGACTGGTTTTAGAATGAAAAGTACCTTGAAATTGAGCTCAAAGTAGCAGAAATGTTCGATTTTTACCAAAGTTCAAAAGTAAACAAATCATGCAAAGCGTCGAATACACGTCAACTGGTGAGTCTAATATTCTTTTGCAAGTGCGCCAATATGATTTATACCATTTTTTATACTAATGCAGTAGTCTGCATAACAGTAAATCTTCTATTTTTTGTGAGAATAAAAATTCAAAGTGGAAAGCAAAAGAATGTAAGAGGGGCCTTGAGACATGACTAATGAACAGAGGAAATGTCATTTTAGTGCCAGGAATGTATTTCTTGTTTGTTCTGGACCCTATTCGGAAATTGGCATTTTTTGAAATTTGTGTGAAATTGGCAAAATTGCCAAAATCTGACCACTGTATTGGATAGTTGAAAATGGTAAATGGGTGGTTTCTTGCACTTAATCAATAGAAAAAATGTAGTTCTAGCGAAATATTCATGTTTTTTGTCGACTAGTACAGTGGAATTGGCCGAAAATGGGGCTCAAAGTGGGCAAAATCGCCAATGCGTAAACATCACCGAGACCGCTAACTTCGCGAGAGCATAATTCCGTAAGTTTTCCATCAAATCTCATAATTTAGGTGTCATTATGACCGGGAAAAGATTCTCTATCTTTTCATAAGAAAAAATTATTTTTTTTTTTTTTAAATTTGGCCGACCCTGAGAACGAGTTTCTGAGAGGGCCTGTCGACCCTCAAAGGGTTAAAGGACCTATATAATGTTTGGATACAAAACAAATAAAGATAAATAATATACCAAATTGATAGGCAGGATGAGGATATATTCCTGGGAATACACCTGAACAGCACCTAAAATTTAGCATACACATCCAGAAAATTTTCTCCATGGGGAAGTGGAACAGAATTCTTCCTCCGTAAGCCATGCGTGTCATAAGAGGCGACTAAAAGCCGGGAGCAAGGGGCTAGTAACCCCTTCTCCTGTATATATTACTAAATTTCAACGGCGAAACTTTTGTTTTTCCTTTTGGGCCACCCCACCTCAGTGGGATACGGCTGGTACGTTGAAAGAAAAGAAAGAATCCAGAACATTTCTAAAAAAAAATCCAAAATATACGGCATTCTCTCAAAAATATACTATTAGGTTCTCCAAACATCTCTGCTCACTTTGTACTACTCTGTAATCTATCCATACCGCACCTTCAAAATCTGTGTACAGGGAACAGCAGCAGCTAATCACCTTGAACTTGTTGTTACTTAGCAAAAATTACCTCTCAGAATAATTACTCATTCAGGCTCGCAACACCCTACCCCCTTATTCAAAAGCTTAAATTTGCTTAATGTACAAAGTATTCACACTTTCTACTGTGCATGCTATGTCTACAGGACACTCAATTCAACCATTAACTCATAGCTTAAATTCTATCTAGAGAGCTGCAGCAGAGCAAATGGACACAATACAAGGACCAAGCATCTCTGACATTAAACATGTATGACTTGAACTTGTTCGTACACCCCCATGCACATACCAAGGCCCAAAAATTTGGAACTCATTGGCTGAAAATGCCAAAAGTTCCCTATTTGCCAACATCCTTACTAATTCTGTTGAAAAGCACCTATTAAATCTTACATGCATACTATATATATTAACTGTCTGTAAGTTTTCATGCTTTGATTTCAAAACCTCACTTCAACCACTCCATAAAATGCAGGCCACTGAAGCAACGTAATTTCATTGTATTTGATAAATTCTTCTTTTGCAGCCTATCTCGTACTTATGATTGTAATCAATTACCCAAACTGTACTGACTTTAATTATATAGTAGGTCTTGATATAAGTAGTATACTATGTAAGCCTTATGATTAGTTTGCCAAAAATGCATCTGCATAATTACTGACTTTCTTCTAAGCCTTATACTACACCAAATAATATTAATATTATAATAAGATCATATTTAAAATATAATCAGTTCAAATGTATAACTGCAGTAATTAATTTGTATTGCTCATAAGAAATACAAAATTTTTATTTAAATTTAACACAGAGCTCCGAAAATCTTTAACTCTACCAACAATACCACCTCCAAGAAACCCAGATTCCTGAAGAAGTAGGCCATAATACCAGAGAGACCCTTTGCAAGAAGCAATGCCAGTGCAGTTACTATAGCCAAGTCTTCCACCAAAGACCTCACCATCAGGGTCCTGATGCTCCCCAGACCCAACTCACATTCATAGAAAAGCTTACAAGATATTTTTTGTGGCCTGCAGATTAGGAGGAAGTGTGGGTTACTTAAAGTATTATGCAGAGGGCTGAGGGGTTGTTGAGGTGGTTTAGATATTTAGAGAGAATGAAGCAAATTGGGATGAGTTGGAAGATGTATATATTAGTAGTAGAATGGAAAGGGCTAAGAGCCAACTTTGTGAATTGAATAGAAGTAAAGAGACAGAGTCAGGATCTAGAGTTCAAACCTCAAAATGCATACATATGCAAGTACATACCAAACACTAAATAAAAACAACAATACAAGATTTCTTATTGATTTTCTCACTATTTTATAAAAGTTATCTGTATCTTCCAGTTTTCAAATAATTTTCAAGTGCAAACCAGCAGCTACATTACTTAAAATCCACTTTGTCATAAAGAGAGTGAGTACATGTGGGAAGCGCATCTGTCTGGCACTCAGCAAACAGAGGATTGAGCCTCCACCTTCACGTCTTGCGCTGAATGACTCGCATGGGTTTAGTGCTTAATGTGAATTATTTATAAAAAAAATAAATAATTTTTTTTTCAACAAGTCAGCCGTCTCCCACCGAGGCAGAGTGACCCAAAAAGAAAGAAAATCCCCAAAAAGAAAATACTTTCATCATCATTTAACACTTTCACCTCACTCACACAATCACTGTTTTTGCAGAGTGCTCAGAACACAACAGTTTAGAAGCATATACGTATAAAGATATATAACATATCCCTCCAAACTGCTAATATCCCATACTCCTCCTTTAAAGTGCAGGCATTGTACTTCCCATTTCCAGTCTCAAGTCCGGCTATATAAAAATACCTAACCAGTTTCCCCGAATCCCTTCGCTAAATACGTATTACCCTGCTCACACTCCAACAGCTCGTCAGGTCCCAAAAACCATTTGTCTCCATTCACTCCTAACATGCTCATGCATGCTTGCTGGAAGTCCAAGCCCCTCGCCCACAAAACCTCCTTTACCCCCTCCCTCCAACCTCTTCGAGGAAGACCCCTACCCCGCCTTCCTTCCCCTACAGATTTATTCGCTCTCCATGTCATTCTACTTTGATCCATTCTCTCTAAATGACCAAACCAACTCAAAAACCCCTCTTCAGCCCTCTGACTAATACTTTTATTAACTCCACACCTTCTCCTCATTTCCACACTCCGAATTTTCTGCATAATATTAGCAACGCACACTGCCCTTAGACAGGACATCTCCACTGTCTCCAACCGCCTCCTCGCTGCTGCATTTACAACCCAAGCTTCACACCCATGTAAGAGTGTAGGTACCACTATACTTTCATACATTCCCTACTTTGCCTCCATAGATAACGTTTTTTGTCTCCACATATACCTCAACGCACCACTCATCTTTTTTTTTCTTCATCAATTCTATGGTTAACCTCATCCTTCATAAACCCATCTGCTGACACGTCAACTCCCAAATATCTGAAAACATTCACTTCTTCCATACTCCCTCTCTCCAATGTGATATCCAATTTTTCTTTATCTAAATCATTTGATACCCTCATCACCTTACTCTTATCTAGGTTCATTTTCAACTTTCTACCTTTACACACACTCCCAAACTCATCCACTAACCTTTGCAACTTTTCTTTAGAATCTCCCATAAGCACAGTATCATCAGCAAAAAGTAACTGTGTCAACTCCCATTTTGTACATTATACATCACTGTCTAAGACCTACTTTTACCAGGAAGTAATCTCCCTCTCTTCTACACACCCTAAACTGAGCCTCACTATCCTCATAAAAACTCTTAACAGCATTTAGTAACTTACTACCTTTTTTTTTTTTTTTAACAAGTCGGCCATCTTCCACCGATGCAGGGTGACCCAAAAAGAAAGAAACTCCCCAAAAAGAAAATACTTTCATCATCATTCAACACTTTCACCTCACTCACACATAATCACTGTTTTTGCAGAGGTGCTCAAAACACAACAGTTTAGAAGCATATACACATACTAAAAGTAAGACGGAGAATAGGATAGCAGATGAACAAGGAGGCTTTAGGAAAGGTAGGGGGTGTGTGGACCAGGTGTTTACAGTGAAACATATAAGTGAACAGTATTTAGATAAGGCTAAAGAGGTCTTTGTGGCATTTATGGATTTGGAAAAGGCATATGACAGGGTGGATAGGGGGGCAATGTGGCAGATGTTGCAGGTGTATGGTGTAGGAGGTAGGTTACTGAAAGCAGTGAAGAGTTTTTACGAGGATAGTGAGGCTCAAGTTAGAGTACATAGGAAAGAGGGAAATTATTTCCCAGTAAAAGTAGGCCTTAGACAAGGATGTGTGATGTCACCGTGGTTGTTTAATATATTTATAGATGGGGTTGTAAGAGAAGTAAATGCGAGGGTCTTGACAAGAGGCATGGAGTTAAAAGATAAAGAATCACACAAAGTGGGAGTTGTCACAGTTGCTCTTTGCTGATGACACTGTGCTCTTGGGAGATTCTGAAGAGAAGTTGCAGAGATTGGTGGATGAATTTGGTTGGGTGTGCAAAAGAAGAAAATTAAAAGTGAATACAGGAAAGAGTAAGGTTATGAGGATAACAAAAAGATTAGGTGATGAAAGATTGGATATCAGATTGGAGGGAGAGAGTATGGAGGAGGTGAATGTATTCAGATATTTGGGGGTGGACGTGTCAGCGGATAGGTCTATGAAGGATGAGGTGAATCATAGAATTGATGAGGGGAAAAGGGTGAGTGGTGCACTTAGGAGTCTGTGGAGACAAAGAACTTTGTCCTTGGAGGCAAAGAGGGGAATGTATGAGAGTATAGTTTTACCAACACTCTTATATGGGTGTGAAGCATGGGTGATGAATGTTGCAGCGAGGAGAAGGTTGGAGGCAGTGGAGATGTCATGTCTGAGGGCAATGTGTGGTGTGAATATAATGCAGAGAATTCGTAGTTTGAAGTTAGGAGGAGGTGCGGGATTACCAAAACTGTTGTCCAGAGGGCTGAGGAAGGGTTGTTGAGGTGGTTCGGACATGTAGAGAGAATGGAGCGAAACAGAATGATTTCAAGAGTGTATCAGTCTGTAGTGGAAGGAAGGCGGGGTAGGGGTCGGCCTAGGAAAGGTTGGAGGGAGGGGGTAAAGGAGGTTTTGTGTGCGAGGGGCTTGGACTTCCAGCAGGCGTGCGTGAGCGTGTTTGATAGGAGTGAATGGAGACGAATGGTTTTTAACCCTTTGACTGTTTCAGGGCCCTCTCTGAAACTGTCATTCTATGTCGCCAAATATTCAAAAAAAAAAAAAATTATTTTTTCTTATGAAAATGTTAAGATTATTTTTCTGAGTGTTTTAGTCCCAAAAAAAAAAATTTTGCCATTGGTACTTACCGAGATATAGAGCCGTGAAGTTTGCAGAAAATGAGCCGCGTATGGCAACAGCGGCGACTGCCGCTCACCCGGTAAACTTTAGTTTACTTGTATTTGAAGGTTTGTTGTTTTTTTCACTATTTTATTTTTTCACATAACTTATGTGGCCTATGAGACCAAAGTAAGGTGCAATGTATATATATACACTCGTTGTATACAACACAATAAGCACACAAACATAATTATCAATATATTGTTTACAAAACTTGTTTACACAAACAAACAATTCTTCTTCTTCTTCTTCTTCTTCTTCTTCTTCTTCTTCTTCTTCTTCTTCTTCTTCTTCTTCTTCTTCTTCTTCTTCTTCTTCTTCTTCTTCTTCTTCTTCTTCTTCTTCTTCTTCTTCTTCTTCTTCTTCTTCTTCTTCTTCTTCTTCTTCTTCTTCTTCTTCTTCTTCTTCTTCTTCTCCTTCTTCTTCTTCTTCTTCTTCTCCTTCTTCTTCTCCTTCTTCTTCTCCTTCTTCTTCTCCTTCTTCTTCTCCTTCTTCTTCTCCTTCTTCTTCTCCTTCTTCTCCTCCTTCTTCTCCTCCTTCTTCTCCTCCTTCTTCTCCTCCTCCTTCTCCTCCTCCTTCTTCTCCTCCTCCTTCTTCTCCTCCTCCTTCTCCTCCTCCTCCTTCTCCTCCTCCTTCTTCTCCTCCTCCTTCTTCTCCTCCTTCTTCTCCTCCTTCTTCTCCTCCTTCTTCTCCTCCTTCTTCTCCTCCTTCTTCTCCTCCTTCTTCTCCTCCTTCTTCTCCTCCTTCTCCTCCTTCTTCTCCTCCTTCTTCTCCTCCTTCTTCTCCTCCTTCTTCTCCTCCTTCTTCTCCTCCTTCTTCTCCTCCTTCTTCTCCTCCTTCTTCTCCTCCTCCTTCTCCTCCTCCTCCTTCTCCTCCTTCTCCTTCTCCTCCTTCTCCTCCTTCTCCTCCTTCTCCTCCTTCTCCTCCTTCTCCTCCTTCTCCTCCTTCTCCTCCTCCTCCTCCTTCTCCTCCTTCTCCTCCTTCTCCTCCTTCTCCTCCTCCTTCTCCTCCTCCTCCTTGTGTGCGAGTGTGTGGCTTATAATTGTTTTGAGTCAGAAGTCCGCAGCTGTCAAAGTGACATATTATCTCATTAGTCACTACCCCTACCCCTGTCAAAACAATGGGGTGGGATGCTGCTTCCCCTCCTCCATTCTATCTAATTATCTTTCTCCCTCATTCTATATCTTTCAATCTGTCTCTCTTTCTGTCTGCCTATCTCTGTCTCACAGGTACACATAAATACAAGTATACATAGTGTAAATTACCTAGGATAACCCAAGAAATCCAGACAAAGTGCTATACTCTGCTTGAAGATGTGAGTAAACGTGATGACACAGTCTTGTGGCTCTCTCTGAGACAGAGAGCTAGATGGACAGACAGGGAGCTTGACAGACAGACAAATAGACAGACAGAAATGTTTGTGTACCAGCAAAAACAAAGGGAGGCGATGGTCATGTAATATTACCCTCCTTTACGCTCATCAAAGTCAGCTCTTATCAGATGTTATCTCCCCTTATCTTGTCACTGTCATGGGGTGGACTTTTTTTTTTCTTGCTTCAAGGGAACAATATTATTACATCTTCTTCTTCCTCCTCCTCCTCCTCTTCTCCTCCTCCTCCTCCTCCTCCTCCTCCTCTTCCTTCCCTCCTCCTCCTCCTCCTCCTCCTCTTCCTCCCCTCCTCCCCCTCCTCCTCCTCCATTGACATACTTGACGTGCTGTTGGAGTGTGAGCAAAGTAACATTTATGAAGGGGTTCAGGGAAACCAGCAGGCCGGACTTGAGTCCTGGAGATGGGATGTACAGTGCCTGCACTCTGAAGGAAGGGTGTTGATGTTGCAGTTTAAAAACTGTAGTGTAAAGCACCCTTCTGGCAAGACAGTGATGGAGTGAATGATGGTGAAAGTTTTTCTTTTTCGGGCCACCCTGCCTTGGTGGGAATCGGCCAGTGTGATAATAAAAAAAAAAAAAAAAAATAAAACACATACTTATAAAGATACACGACATATCCCTCCAAACTGCTAATATCTCGAACCCCTCCTTTAGAGTGCAGGCATTGTACTTCCCATTTCCAGGACACAAGTCCGGCTATATAAAAATAACCGGTTTCCCTGAATCCCTTCACTAAATATTACCCTGCTCACACTTCAACAGATCGTTAGGTCCCAAATACCATTCGTCTCCATTCACTCCTATCGAACACGCTCATGCACACCTGCTGGAAGTCCAAGCCCCTCGCCCACAAAACCTCCGTTACCCCTTCCTTCCAACCTTTTCGAGGACGACTTACTCCCTATTCCATATATTTCCAACATCTGCCACATTGTTCCCCTATCCACACTATCATATGCCTTTTCTAAATCCATAAATGCAATGAAAACTTCCCTACCTTTATCTAAATACTGTTCACATATATGCTTCAATGTAAACACTTGATCTACACATCCCCTACCCTACACTTTTCCTGGTATACTCAGTAAATTTATTCCCCTATAATTTTTACAATCTCTCTTGTCCTCCCTCCCTTTATATAAAGGAACTATACAAGCTCTCTACCAATCCCTAGGTACCTTCCCCTCTTTTATACATTTATTAAACAAAATACCTACCACTCCAACCCTATATCCCCCCCCCCCCTGCTTTTAACATTTCTGTCATAATAGCATCAGTTCCAGTTGCTTTACCTCCTTTCATTCTACATAATGAGTAACGCACCTCCCCCACACTCACATCCTGGTCTTCTTCACTCCTAAAAGATCTTGTACCTCCCCGACCAGTGCATGAAATTACTGCCTCCCTTACTTCATCGACATTTAAAAGTTCCTCAAAATATTCCCGCCATCTACCCAATACCTCCAGCTCCCCATCTACTAACTCCCCTACTCTGTTTTTAACTGACAAATCCATTCGTTCTCTAGGCTAAACAGAATGTGTAGTCTGTAAGCTCAACCTGATGATCTTAATTAACAACACCAGTCACCAACGTCACTCTCAGGCTACGAATCTTCCTAATAAATAATATTAATTATAATTATGTCACAAAGGGAATACATATTTAGCACTTCTCCATGAATGTAATAATAGTCATGAAGAAAATCTTCCCTGCAACTAAATTAACCACCACAGAAAGAAATTTAAAAACTTACCACTAGTTTACATCTGGTAATGAAAATTACAAATTTAAGAAGAAAAGAATAAAAACACATCTGACTAATATATATACATCAAGAACCATGAATGAAAAAAACAGAAAAATGATGGGAAAGCCTTGTGATATATACTATACCTTTGGAGTTGCTAATACTGTAACACACACAGGGAGGCTCCAGCAGGGTCATAGATGTGCATCACTCACAGCACTTAACTACACAAACAGAATAGTCTACATGCAATTATCTGTCAATGATGAAAAAGAAAACAGTAACTCATGCACCTTCTTTTTTTTTTTTTTTTTTTTTTTTTTTTTTGCTTGATAAAGGTGCTGTAACATCTATGGCTATTAGCACTGTATTCATGCAGATATGACAAGCTTAGCATAAATATGTATCTAAGCTTTATTTATTTCAGCAGCAAATTAGCATTTCATGAAAGTCTTGTGGGAGTGTAGCAAGACTGTGTAATGTGACAAATTTAAACTGTATTCCAGTTACCTATCATTACCACCATTAATACTGTCCTGTGATGGGAAGACAAGCTCAGAATGAAGGAAAAAAAATACTGAATGAAAGAAGAGGTAGAGATTTGGTAACACCTAACACTTTATGAGACATACTGTACATGAATGTAAGTGCACTGTACATGAATGTACAGTGCACTTACATTCATGTACATGTGTGTACATGAGACTTGTTATAAAGTGGACTGTCTATTAATACATTCAGCATTACTAGTCAAAATAAAATTGTTGTGATCACTTATATTTTTGCTACTAGCAAATAGTTTTCCAAACACACACTAAATGTTTTAAATAAGAGTGCTATTAAATTTAATTATAATTGCTCTCTGTTAAAATTAGGCATAAGAAGGAAGAAAATAAATTTGCAAATAAAATACATAATAGCTTACAAGATAATTTCATGCACATGTAATAGTTATTATTGTCATGTTGAAATTACAAGCCATATACATCTATGCTATTTCTCATAGCAAACCCACAGCCTACTAACTAGGCAGAGACAGTAGATTATTTAATCCCAATTAAAACTGTCAAGTCTTCAAAGAACAAATTACCTGAATTTTGTTTGTGATATCCTTCACATCCACAAATATGTCAAGAGGATCATGCTGGGGAAGAAACACACTGTGAATAATATGACATGCATTGCAGGTAGATATAAACATTATACTTAGTACCAGACACAAGAAAACCAATGCAACCATTTGGGGTTCAAAGTTATGAAGAAACCTTGAACTGTATACCACAAATGTAGAAACATAACTTGAAAAGGAGCACAATAAAAATCATGTCTATCAACAGCAGGAATATATTAGTGAAGCATTTACAGTTCAGATATGGCACTTAATGCATTGCTTAAATGAAATCTTTTCCTCACCACCACATGAAGCATAACATTTTTCCGAGGAGAAAATACAATGAAAATCTTAAGTAATGTTTCTTCAATGATAAGGTGTTCATTATTCTCATTATCTGGAGAATGGTGGCATTAGTTTCCCATGATGCTAGTGAGTGTGGAAGCTGCTCTCAAGGACCACATATCATTCAGAATCTTTGCAAATTTTCCTATATTTTTCTATGCTTTCTGAGCAAGTATGTATTTGCTGACTGGTGTGGGTTGCATCCTAGGGACAAAATTAACCTAAGTTGCCCAAAAGCTCTGCAAAATCAGGGGCTTTCTAGTATGTCATTGATGTTTGCTAGGTCTGTATAAGTTGTATTAAATATTTGGTCCTTCAAAGTAGCTTCCACACTCAGTAGCATCATGGGAAACTAATATCACACTCAGTAAAATATCCACAACACTAATACTGTATAGTAGTTTCACTCATGGGAACACTATCTTTGGTGAAGTGAGAAGACTATCATTTCTCACACTAATGGTACCCTTCTTAGGCTGGAACCACACTTTAACAAGACTTCATAATCTGCTACTTTGTGTCTAAACTTATTTTTGTCTTTTGCTGTTTCTGTTTTGAAGATTAATTTGTACTGTTCTGTTTGTCCATGTGCTTATTCATGTGTACTATATGTCAATGGTTGGCAGACTGGAATGATGGTTGGTTGAGGGAGGAAGGATGGTGGGACTGTTGGGTGACACTTTTTTTTTCCTCTCCTGACTCACCCACTCTTCCCATGCAATTACCTTCAGCACTCACCCCACCTCATAATAAATTGAATCATAAAGTTTACATCATCCTATGCAAATATGATTCACATTTCATATTAATAAACTGAAAAAAGAAATTAAATACATTGGTACCCCGAGTTTTGGCCATACTAATTCATTCCAGAAGGCTGTTTGAGTGCTGTTACCGAACGAATTTGTTCCCATACCTCTACTAAACAGGAAATAATCTTTTCCTTAGAAGTGTAGGGGAAAGTTAGCGTAAGCCTAGCTGCTGTGTAAATAATAAAACAATGATCCCAGTATAGCGCAGTGAAAAGTGTATTTTGAAAGAATACAGTGTATATCCTTGAGATAAATAGTGTACAGCACTACATAAAAGGAATTTAAATAATAATAATAATAATAATAATAGTAAAAAAAAAAAAAAAAAAAAAAAAAAAATAGTGAAGTGTGGCAGTGTGGGCAAGTCCTGCCCAGCTCACACCCACCCTACACCCACCACCCACCCTACACCACCACCCACATACTGCAAACTTGGTTCGTATAAATACATCTTGCATATTACTGGCACCAGCAAGAGAAAGGTAAAGTGGAAATCAGTTTTCTTCCGTGGCATACAGAGTGTAGTAGGATACAGACAGGATGTCAGCACAGCATATCTGTGGGACATGTAAAAAAATCCTTTGAAGGAAATCCAGAATCACATGCAACCTATGCTCTTCCAAACACCATATCTCTTGTACTAGACTAAATACAGCCTCAAAAAATGACCTCGAACTAGCAAGGTGTTTCTGGTTGTGCAATAAAGATGTAGAACTTTGGGCAGGTATCAGAAAGGTACTAAGGAGAGTAATAAATGATAAAAATAATCAAGAAAACAAGGATGACCTCTTGGATAGTCTACCAAAAATATATAAAACATGGGAGCAAGAGATAGTGTATCAAAAAATGCAGAATGTCCATACCACAACAGATGACTTGAAACTATCTAGTCACCCACATGGTGCTAAGCCAGACCCACCCCCCAGTCATAGCACTAATACCCACAGTGCTGGTGCTGGCCCAGGCTCCCCCAGTCATAGCACTAATACCCACAGTGCTGGTGCTGGCCCAGGCTCCCCCAGTCATAACACTAATACCCACAGTGCTGGTGCTGGCCCAGGCCCAGCCGCTGACCCAGCCCCAGCCCCCAACCCCAGTGCCGACCCAGACCCAGCCCCCAGCCTTACTGCCAGCCCAGACTCTCCTAGGAACACTACCAAAACCACCACAAAAACAGTAAATATACAACCATCTAAAACCGTAAATATACAACCATCATTGCACAAGACCGTGGCCCACAGTACAGATGTTGGAGAGGAGTCTCCTCCTTCCTCTACTGGGGAAAGTAGATGGAATCCAGGACGGGGTGGCCCTGGCTTGGATACTGAGGATTATAGTGCAGTCCCAGAACCTGCAGAAATTGACAACACACCTCCCAACAATTCTCAACCAAAGGTGAATTTGTGCAAATATTATGCTTGGGGCATCTGTAAGCATGGAATAACAGGGGAAAAAAATGGGACATGCAACTTTGACCATCCCAAAAAATGTAGCGACCTCCTGT
The DNA here is from genome assembly GCF_038502225.1 of Cherax quadricarinatus. Lineage (NCBI taxonomy): Eukaryota > Metazoa > Arthropoda > Malacostraca > Decapoda > Parastacidae > Cherax > Cherax quadricarinatus. The sequence goes on from NC_091335.1 coordinate 3,600,990, forward strand.
CTAAAGGAGTGTGTCGTTCTTCTTTCTTTACTTTCTTTCACCCAAAAATGTGCCACTCCTCGGTCCTCCAGAAGCAGTGTTACAACATCGAGTGCCCTGCATACCATCTAAAAGGGACCAGGAGGCACAGACCCAACAAGACAAACAATAGGAGCTACGACAACCCAACTCCAGGTGATATTTTAGTGGCAGGAAACGAAAAAAGAAAATGGAAGGAAATAACAAAAATAGTCCACCACCTTGGAGCCTTGTTGGACTGGAGGCGCAGCCAGTGGCCACCCATGGCCCTCCAGAATTACAACTACTGATGCCAATAACAAAATCCCCCCAACAAACACAGAATACAACCTCGTTCATATTTGCTAATATACAGGGCCTTAAGCCACCAACAACAAAATACCTTTTATCAGTGGACTTCTAGAGGAGTCTAATGCAATGTTTGCAGCCTTCACAGAGACTCACACAAAGATCACTTTGACAGTGAAATATGGATAAGTGGTTACAACCTTTTTAGATGCGACAGAAAAAACAGGCAACAAGGGGGGGTTGGCCTGTATGTCAAAGAGTCCCTTATCTGCACGGAGTTGCTGAACACCACAAATGAGGTAGTTGAAGTTCTATCAATAAAGATCGAGAACCAAAACCTAGTCATTGTGGTTGTATACAAGCCACCAGATGCAACCTCACAACAGTTCAAGGAACAGCTACTGAAAATTGATTACTGTTTGGAAAACCTTCCAGCTCCATCCCCAAACATCTTACTGCTTGGTGATTTCAACCTAAGGCATACAAAATGGAAGAATGTAGCAAATAATGTTATAGCTGAAACAATCCCCGGAGGTAGCGCAGATGAAAGGTCACACACACATGAGCTACTAAGTCTCTGTGAAAAACACACCTTAAGCCAGCAGATAGTGTAGCCAACAAGACTAGAAAACACACTTGACCTTATCTTCACAAATAATGAGGACCTGATAAGAAACATAAGAATATCAAAAACAACTAATTCTGATCACAATCTAATCGAAGTCCAGACGTACATGCATAGGGGTCCTGATCAGCAGAATGCATGTACCTGTGAAGGTGTTTTCACAAAATACAACTTCAACAACAAGAACATCAACTGGGACCAGGTAAACCATGTCCTAAACGAAACATGTTGGGAAGATGTCTTAAATGACATGGATCCAAACCAGTGCCTTGAAAGGATCAACTTCCTGGTAGCCAAAGCATGTTCTAGGCATATTCCCCTAAGAAAGAAGAAGAGCAGGAGTAAACTGGAGAGAAAAAGACGCTCCCTCTACAGAAGACGACGAAGAGTCACTGAGCTCCTCAGGAGTGCTAGAATATCTGATACACGAAAGGAGGCGCTGACCAGGGAAGTGGAAACTATCGAACTTAAGCTAAATGACTCTTACAGGAACCAGGAGAGGCAGGAGGAGCTTAAAGCTATTAGTGAAATTGAAAGAAATTCAAAATATTTCTTTTCATATGCCAAAACAAGGCAAATACCACATCTAGTATCGGGCCCTTACTCAGACAGGATGGGACTTACACAGATGACAACAAGGAAATGAGTGAAATATTGAAATCCCAGTACGACTCTGTGTTTAGTGAACCACTAATCGGTCTGAGGATCGACGACCCAAATGATTTCTTCATGAATGAGCCTCAAAACTCCATAAATGTATGCCAGATTTCTGACATTACCCTAACTCCGATAGATTTCGAAAAAGCCATTGACAACATGCCTATGCACTCAGCCCCGGGCCCAGACTCGTGGAACTCTGTTTTCATTAAGAACTGCAAGAAACCCCTCTCGCGTGCCCTAAGTACACTATGGAGGAGGAGCTTGGACATGGGTGAAATTCCAGTCACTTAAAACAACGGATATAGCCCCACTCCATAAAGGTGGCAGCAAAGCATTAGCTAAGAACTATAGACCAATAGCTCTGACGTCCCACATCATAAAAATCTTTGAAAGAGTGCTAAGAAGCAGGATTGCAAATCACCTGGATTCCCAAAATCTGCACAATCCAGGGCAACATGGGTTCAGGGCAGGTCGCTCCTGCCTCTCACAACTACTGGATCACTATGACATGGCCTTGGATGCACTGGAAGAAAATCAGAATGCAGATGTAATATACACAGACTTTGCAAAAGCATTTGACAAATGCGATCATGGCATAATAGCCCATAAAATACGTGCTAAAGGAATAACTGGGAAAGTGGGGAGATGGATCTTCAACTTCCTAACAAATCGAACACAAAGAGTAGTGGTCAACAGAGTTAAATCGGAGGCTGCCATAGTGAAGAGCTCTGTTCCACAAGGCACAGTACTCGCCCCCATCTTATTCCTTATCCTCATATCAGACATAGACAGAGATATACACCACAGCACCGTATCATCCTTTGCGGATGATACTAGGATCTGCATGAGGCTGTCATCTGCTGAGGACGCGGTTAACCTCCAAGAAGATATAAACAAAGTTTTCCAGTGGGCAACGGTAAACAATATGATGTTCAATGAGGACAAATTCCAACTACTCCGTTATGGAAAACTGGAGGAGATAATAACTAGAACAGAGTATACTACTGACTCCGGCCATACAATAGAGCGGAAAAATAATGTAAGGGACCTGGGAGTAGTAATGTCTGAGGATCTCACTTTCACGGATCACAACAGTGCCACGATCGCACGTGCAAAGAAAATGATAGGATGGATAATGAGAACTTTCAAAACGAGAGATGCCAAGCCCATGATGATCCTTTTCAAATCACTTGTTCTCTCTAGGCTGGAATACTGCTGTACATTAACATCTCCATTCAAAGCAGGTGAAATCGCAGATCTAGAGAGTGTACAGAGATCCTTTACTGCACGTATAAGTTCTGTCAAGCACCTTAACTACTGGGAACGCTTGGAAGCACTTGACTTGTACTCGTTGGAACACAGGAGGGAGAGATATATCATAATCTACACTTGGAAAATCTTGGAGGGAATGGTCCCAAATCTGCACACAGAAATCACTCCCTACGAAAGTAAAAGACTGGGCAGGCGATGCAAAATGCCCCCAATAAAAAGTAGGGGCGCCATTGGTACACTAAGGGAAAACACCATAAGTGTCCGGGGCCCAAAACTGTTCAACAGCCTCCCATCAAGCATTAGGGGAATTGCCAATAAACCCCTGGCTGCCTTCAAGAGAGAGCTGGACAGATACCTAAAGTCAGTGCCGGATCAGCCGGGCTGTGGCTCGTACGTTGGACTGCGTGCGGCCAGCAGTAACAGCCTAGTTGATCAGGCCCTGATCCATCGGGAGGCCTGGTCATGGACCGGGCCGTGGGGGCGTTGATCCCCGGAATAACCTCCAGGTAACCAGGTAACCATAAGGAATAAAGTAAATTAGATTAGTCCATTTCAGACCCCCAAAAATACACTTACGAAAGCACTTACAATAATACACTTACATGACTGTTCGAGCTGGGAGCTGTACGAAACTCGGGGTACCACTGTCTTGGATAGTCTTGAGGATGGGAACAGTGGTCAATCCGGCAACTCTGCCTTGATCTGCTATCATGCATTAAACTAAGGGAAGAGGGCCTTTTCCACCACATTTACGGATTTGTTATGCTTTTGGTTATTTACAGTATATGTATATTTAGGATAAGTACCTTTAGCCTAACCTAACTGAACCTACCGTAACATAAAACAACTTAAACAAGAAGGGAGGATAAGAACCCTTACAGTCCCCGACCAGGTTTCTCTGGAGCCTAAAATGTGCAAATGAAACTACAGGGTGTTATAAAATTTATATAGACATTTAAGGTGAAGTACAGTGACCAGGTGTAATTCTGCCCTTGATGCATCGAAGTAGTCGAATCTAGTGTGTGGTAGTCCCCTCAATATGTAAGGATTTCAACCTCTCATAAATAGGTCACCACCCCTACCTTTTGCTTCATGATTTGGTCTTACAAGCCTGACGTATACTCGAGTACACATGGAAGATGTTATGAGTAGTGGATGGCTCAAATGGACAGTACAAATAATTTGGTAAGTTAATCAGTGTTGTTTGATGTTATTTATAACTGTTACCATGTCTATAGTTGCTATATAATACTGCAGCCATTCTAGCATAAAATATTCTGATTTTAAGGAAGAGCACGTCAACACCAATCTGGGGACAGCCAACTGAGAAGACAAACAAAGAGAATAAGAGCAAGCTAAGCAAAGAAGTGCCATAGATATCAGGTTATGAAACATAATTAAGTCAAACATCATTATTGACTGCCAGATCACCTAGGCTGTTGCTGCCACTGCTGACAGGATTAAAACAACCGTAAAATCCCAGGCTTTGGCACTCTGACTTGCATTAAAGCCAATGATCTAGCTGAGGTAGTCATTCACATTTCTTTTCTTAGATCAGTTAGCTAGTACGGGTAAGACATTCTCTTACAAATAAATAAGACAAGCAAGCAAAAACAAAATACTGAATCAATATGCAGCAAGAGGTTCCAGAGACATTGCTGAAAGGTGTATCAGGTTTAAATATGTAGTTTAGAGTTGTCAAAAAGCAGAAGTTGCTGAAAATATTGCTGAATAATTTGTGATACCAGTGAGGTCAAATGCCCATAGCAGCATGTATGTAGCATAGGCCTTTCCAAAGCTTTTGATGAGCCCATAAGTGACCACAAAAATTTATGTCACATAACTGCTTTAATTTTATCCTGGATTGAACAATTGTTCAAACTGGTGACAGATTTAGGCCAATGATGGAATTTCAGGATAATTATTATTATAGTTATGGTAAGTACTAAACCAAAAGCGATCATGTAGCACCTAGGGAATGGGAGGTAATTAGGTTTAATTCTAGGAAGGGGAGGATAACCCCAATTCCTTGAATCAAAAGCCCTTCACCAACATCAAGGTGTACCTTCCCCATCCTTGAAGGCCATTTAAGGACAAGTATGGGTTCATGTGTGATATTAAGTCTTTGGGAAAAATGAATAGCAATGACCTTGAAAAGGGATGCAATCATATATCTTTACACCTAAAGGGAGAGATGTAACAAACTAAATAAGATTTTTTTTACAGTACAGTATATAGACAACTTTAAGGAAAATGCACAGCACTGGCAGCCCTTCAATATATTTATAAATCTGACATTCAAGATATTTACCCCAATTTATGTGCAGGACTTGGCATTATTCTCACTGTACCTGTAAAAGTAGTATCTAATAAAAGGTCATTTTCAAAATTAAACTAAAAAAAAAATCTGAGCTCTATGTCATAAGAATGCTTTATTGGCATTAAAAACTTTCTTCTCTCTTAAGGTTATGAATATTATCAAAATATTAAAGATTAAAGAGGAAAGACTCCAACTAATTATACAGCAAAAGTCTACCACTCTTCCTTTGTTTCTGATATATTTCAAGGAAATTATTATTCCTTTTCTAATACAAATGATAAAATATGATAAAACATCCAGCCTTATGTTGTCATTTCTGCCTACCTAGCTGCCAACACTCCTCTTTCCATCTGCAGTTTAGTTACCTACTTGTAAGTACCCAACTGAGTTTGCAGGGAAATGGGGAAGAGCGCCAGCTCCTGGTCCTGCCTTTTAACTCTCAGCTAACTGATGTGATTAAACCATGTCATAGACAGTATATTTTGAATCCTGTGAGGTGCTAATGAGTGCGTATCATTCCACGCAAGGAATGGTGGAAGCTTAAGCCCCCCCATCTGCTGAACAGGAGACAGACATGCTGCATAGCTTTACACGTTTCCCCTCGCTTTATGCAAATTTGCTTCTATACAGTGGCTCATTTCTATCAGTTAATTCACTGAATGTGGTATGTGATGACACATGCCCAGCACTACTTGATTTTTAACAATATTTCTTTTAAATCTCACTCAAAACAGGTTTATATTGAAATTTCTAAGGAAATATGAGAAAGAAAACAGATTTGGATGTGGGAAATCCCATGAGCATTCCCTTGAGTCATGCATGAAGACAAAAGAAAATGAACACACTCCTTAGCTGCTGCAGACGTGAAGTCAGGACCAGGGGTGGAGGGAGAAAAAGTAGGGCTGTATATCTTCACTGGTTAATCATGTGTACACTTCATTCCAGACAAACACAAGCTGACTGGTTGTTGGTGAAGAAAGAAGGGAGGGTAAAACAAAAGTACTGTAGATTAACATCAATTTTTTTTTTCACCAAATTCATTTCTTTTTGGTATGTGTTTTGATGCTTAAATGGCATGCTCTGGCACTGTGTTAACTGGATAGGGAAAAACAACATGAAAGAATTTTAGATTCTATTTTTTTCTTAGATGTTACTGGACAAATTAATTTCTTTTTGGTACAGTAGACCCTCATATTACATGGTAGTTACATTCCTGAAAATGCTGTGTTAGATAAATCTGTTATATAAACTTCAGAACTTATGGGGAAAATAGGTTACGTTTCTGGGACCCCCAAACGCCAAACAACTTTTTTTTAGACGTACAGATAGTACACTTGAATGACTTCATAACTCCCCAATCCAGTGGTTGTAATGAAGAAGTTGTATTTGGAGGTAAAAATACAACTTTTATATGTGGGGTCATATCCAGCAAAGCTTCTGGATGAGTACGGGAATAATAAAAAATGAAGAGAGACTTGAATGCAAGGTTCTTGCTGTGCAGGTAAAACTTGACTTCAGGACTAAAGTGATGCTTAAACCAGTCAATAAATATTTCCTCTGCCATCCATCCTGACTGATTTGACGTCCAAATTACTGGTAGGGTGTTTTTATCTACACCTTTCAAAGTATGAGGATTCTTAGAGTGGTAAATAACCATGGGCTTACACTTGAAATCCCGATGCATTACCGAAAGGAGCAAGGTGAAGCATTCCTTTGCTGCCTTGAAACCTGGTGCAGTCCCGTGGAGACAGTGGTCTCACCCACAGCTAGGCGGCAGCCTGAGCTAGGGAAATATCCTCTGGGCAACGCTCCAAATTTTTTCCCTCCCACAAATGGAAACAAGTTAATTTTAAGAAATGTTGCATAAAATTATGCTGCAATTTTTCAATACGTAGTGTAATAACCAAAACGTGCCAAATAACTCCAAGTAATATAAGGGTCTACTGTATATGGTCATTTGGTACCTATGTAATATACTCAGAGATTTCTGGTATAACAAGTCCAGAAATGTAAATTTTTGCAATGTTGACTCTGTGTTAATTGTACAGGAGGGCCCTGCTTATACACCAAGTTAGGGTCCAGGCTGCTGCCATAAAATGAAAATTGCCATAAAGTGAATCACCCTTTAATTCACCTTTAAATGTATATAAATGACTAATAACATGTTTACACTATCATATTAAGTTAGCAATAGAACTAGGCATAAGAAAACAAAGTAAAATGCAAATACAGTACACTCATTACTTACTTTAAAATATTTGTAATCTTAATGTAGGGTGAGAGGTGAGTAGCATTTATTGAAGAAAATTCAGAGGTGTGCTAGCTACCCATTAATTTGTTTTACTATGATTGCATATCTTTTGATTATATGATATGTAGCGTGTTTCTTATATAATTCTGAATAGAAAAGTCATAGATGGATTAATTAAAATGTCTATAATAATGTAATACACAACATTTAAAATGCTCCAAAGAGATTATTGTAATTTTTTTTTTTATTAACACATCGGCCGAGTCCCACCAAGGCAGGGTGGCCCGAAAAAGAAAAACATTATTATTATTATTATTATTATTATTATTGCTATTGACATACCTAGTTCACTGAGTTTAACAATGCTTAACTTTGAATGTGAAGTAATAGGCTTACGACTCCTCTATCAAAGCTAACCTTAGATGCCATTGTAAATGAAAGAATGAGTAAACGAGAGAATGAGTACAGTGGACCCCCGGTTAACGATATTTTTTCATTCCAGAAGTATGTTCAGGTGCCAGTACTGACCGAATTTGTTCCCATAAGGAATATTGTGAAGTAGATTAGTCAATTTCAGACCCCCAAACATACACGTACAAATGCACTTACATAAATACACTTACATAATTGGTCGCATTCGGAGGTGATCGTTATGCGGGGGTCCACTGTATATGACAGAACAAGACACTCTCAGTGACTTTAATGTACCTGCACACCAGCACAGTGTCTAAGTTTATTTAGGTACAGGTACACATAAGTACAATTATCAGAGTAGTATATATAAAATATGCAATAACTTTAAAGCACTTGAAACTTTGGAAAGTTTCCAGACATAAGTGAGAGAGACACAGAGCTCACGGAGGATGTAAACAAACTGAGAATGGATAAGTGGCATGCAGGTACTGTAATAGAAAATCAGGAGCAATATAAACAATTTTTGGGGGTATAATTTGAAATAAAGAATAAAAAGACACAATATTGTGACTGGAACAATGTACAAATAACCCGCACGTAGGAGAGACGAGCTTGTGACTTTGTAGATGGTCCCAAAAGTCGTCATAAGCTCCTCTCTCCTATGTGTGGGTTATCTATATATTATTTGAAATGTTTGTGTTAGCCAAGTGCAGTAAAACGGAGCCCTCCTGTTTAGGGAGTATGATTCAATTTTGCAACTTATATTTTTCCTCTGTTATTTTGGACCAGACTCATTTCTTTATTATAATTACTTGATACATGTGTGATAAGCTCATATTTTTAATAAACATTTGTCAAGAAATGTGAAATTTGCCAAGTCTTGGAATGTATCAGTCCCTGTTGTAAACTATATTTACAGTAGAATCTTGGTTTTCATACGTCCTAGTTTGCATGTAAAATTATAGTTATTCTCTATCAAATGTATTTTTTGCTAATATTTTTGGGTGTCTGGAATGGATTAATTGGATTTACATTATTTCTTATGGGAAATATTAACAAAATATACATTTTATAGAGAATAACTAGGTACCTAGGGATTGGCGGAGAGCATGTATAGTCCCTTTATATAAAGGGAAAGGGGACAAAAGAGATTGTAAAAATTATAGAGGAATAAGTTTACTGAGTATACCAGGAAAAATATACGGTAGGGTTATAATTGAAAGAATTAGAGCTAAGACAGAATGTAGGATTGCGGATGAGCAGGGAGGCTTCAGAGTGGGTAGGGGATGTGTAGATCAAGTGTTTACATTGAAGCATATATGTGAACAGTATTTAGATAAAGGTAGGGAAGTTTTTATTGCATTTATGGATTTAGAAAAGGCATATGATAGAGTGGATAGAGGAGCAATGTGGCAGATGTTGCAAGTATATGGAATAGGTGGTAAGTTACTAAATGCTGTTAAAGAGTTTTTATGAGGATAGTGAGGCTCAGGTTAGGGTGTGTAGAAGAGAGGGAGAATACTTCCCGGTAAAAGTAGGTCTTAGACAGGGATGTGTAATGTCACCATGGTTGTTTAATATATTTATAGATGGGGTTGTAAAAGAAGTAAATGCTAGGGTGTTCGAGAGAGGGGTGGGGTTAAAATATGGGGAATCAAATTCAAAATGGGGATTGGCACAGTTACTTTTTGCTGATGATACTGTGCTTATGGGAGAGTCTAAAGAAAAATTGCAAAGGTTAGTGGATGAGTCGGGGAATGTGTGTAAAGGTAGAAAGTTGAAAGTGAACATAGAAAAGAGTAAGGTGATGAGGGTATCAAATGATTTAGATAAAGAAAAATTGGATATCAAATTGGGGAGGAGGAATATGGAAGAAGTGAATGTTTTCAGATACTTGGGAGTTGACGTGTCGGCGGATGGATTTATGAAGGATGAGGTTATCATAGAATTGATGAGGGAAAAAAGGTGAGTGGTGCATTGAGGTATATGTGGAGTCAAAAAACATTATCTATGGAGGCAAAGAAGGGAATGTATGAAAGTATAGTAGTACCAACACTCTTATATGGATGTGAAGCTTGGGTGGTAAATGCAGCAGCGAGGAGACGGTTGGAGGCAGTGGAGATGCCCTGTCTAAGGGCAATGTGTGGTGTAAACATTATGCAGAAAATTCGGAGTGTGGAAATTAGGAAAAGGTGTGGAGTTAATAAAAGCATTAGTCAGAGGGCAGAAGAGGGGTTGTTGAGGTGGTTTGGTCATTAAGAGAGAATGGATCAAAGTAGAATGACATGGAAAGCATATAAATCTATAGGGGAAGGAAGGAGGGGTAGGGGTCGTCCTCGAAAGGGTTGGAGAGAGGGGTAAAGGAGGTTTTGTGGGCGAGGGGCTTGGACTTCCAGCAAGCGTGCGTGAGCATGTTAGATAGGAGTGAATGGAGACGAATGGTACTTGGGACCTGACGATCTGTTGGAGTGTGAGCAGGGTAATATTTAGTGAAGGGATTCAGGGAAACCTGTTATTTTCATAAAGTCGGACTTGAGTCCTGGAAATGGAAAGTACAATGCCTGCACTTTAAAGGAGGGGTTTGGGATATTGGCAGTTTGGAGGGATATGTTGTGTATCTGTATATGTATATTCTTCTAAACTGTTGTATTCTGAGCACCTCTGCAAAAACAGTGATAATGTGTGAGTGTGGTGAAAGTGTTGAATGATGATGAAAGTATTTTCTTTTTGGGGATTTTCTTTCTTTTTTGGGTCACCCTACCTCGGTGGGAGACGGCCGACTTGTTGAAAAAAAAAAAAAAAAACTATGTATAGTTTTACATACACACTAGGGCATACAAAAACTGAGGTTCCACTGTACTTCACTTTCTACACCATGGAGTGGGAATGCATCTATCGCATAAAGTGAGGGAAGCCTGTACTACTCTAATGTGAAATACAAAACACAGCAGAAGGCAATACAGTGGACCCCCGCATAACGATGGCATCACATAGCGATTTTTCCGCATAACGATTACTTTTATCGCAAAATTTTTGCCGCGCATACCGATTAAAAACCCGCTTACCGATTTTCGTCCGAGACGCGTCCAATGTGCCCTCACATGTGCCGGCCGTCCCATTGTTTACCAGCCAGCCTCCGCGGTAACATCCAAGCATACACTCGGAATATTTCGTATTATTACAGTGTTTTCGGTGCTGTTTCTGGAAAATAAGTGACCATGGGCCCCAAGAAAGCTTCTAGTGCCAACCCTGTGGTAAAAAGGGTGAGAATTAGTATGGAAATTAAGAAAGATTTTGAAGGGTTTGGGGCTAACCCTGAGAAGCCTATGCCAGTTGTGGAATCCATTGTGCCTACTTCAAAGATTAAGGAAATGTGTGCAGAGTGGGTTGAACTGCAAACCTTTATAGATGAAAATCACCCTGACACAGCTGTTGCAAGCCGTGCTTGTTACTATTTCAATGACAATGTTATGGCCCATTTTAGGAAAGTCTTGAAGGAACGGGAGGTACAGAGCTCTATGGACAGATTTGTTGTGCGACAGAGGTCCAGTGACTCTCAAGCTGGTCCTAGTGGCATTAAAAGAAGAAGGGAAGTAACCCCAGAAAAGGACTTGCTACCTCAAGTCCTAATGGAAGGGGATTCCCCTTCTAAACAGTAAGAAGATAATGCTCTCCCCTCCTCCCATCCCATCAATCATCACCAGATCTTCAATAAAAGTAAGTGTCATGTAATTGTGCATGCCTTTTTCAGTTTGTGTGTATTAAAATTAACATTTCATGTGGTAAAAAAAAATTTTTTTCATACTTTTGGGCGTCTTGCACGGATTAATTTTATTTCCATTATTTCTTATGGGGAAAATTCATTCGCATAACGATTATTTCGCATAACGATGAGCCCTCTTGCACGGATTAAAATCGTTAACCGGGGGTCCACTGTATTAATTCAAGCTTGCAAAATTTATTTTAAATTTATAAAGTTAAAAATAAAGCACTTTTAAAAGAGAAGCAAAATTAATAAATGTTATGTATAGTTATTACGAAAAAATGAATATAGTACCAGTATACACAATCCAATGTAGTCAAATATCACCCAAAAAACTATTACATATGTTATTGAAACATAATTTAACAAACCATTTTTCCTCTGGTAATGGTGTGTTCATGTAGAGGTTCATATTCAACATCAGCATAATCCACAAAATTCGGCAAAGTGTGATACTCTGGTAATAATGGTTGCTGTGCCTCAGGAGAAGACCCAGATGATGTTGAGGAAACACTGGCACTGCGTTCATATATGCGTCCTTCTGTAATCATATTATATGTGCACATGAAATACTTTTGCATACAGTACTGTACTGTTTCTTCATTTATTATTAATTTGATAATCAGACAGGCTCATAAAATTATATTTTTTATTGCAGTGGCCCTTTCCCATGAAGGCAGGAGTACCAGAGAAGGAACACAAACTTGTCATTGTTCATTCCCTAAGTGTCCCTCCAGAAGACCATGGAAATCACAATTCTATTGAAACATTCAAATGAAATATCCCCTCTCATCTCTAAGAATGCAGACACAGTATTTCCCACCTTCGAAACTCGAGTTCAGCTAACCAGATTTGCTTCACCCCTTCATAGATGTTACTTGTTAACACTCAACTACAACAGCAGTTTAGCCTCAGAAATCACTTCATTTACACTCAATCTCATCTATAATGCTCACTTATGCCTGCTAGATACTCAAGGCTACTACCTTTTAAACCCTTCTGCACACTTTCCCACCAACCCTTTCAGTCATGTTCCTTACACTTTCCATCTACTCCCACTTCTAAATCCCTCTTTTGCTCCTTCAATTATAGTTTTCATGCTACAACACCATCTCATAATTTCTTCACTCCCGTGGCCTGGTGGCAAAAGCTCTCACTTCACACGGTGAGGGTCCAGGTTCAATTCCTGGTGAAGGGGTGAAACCATTGGACGTGTTTCCTTACACCGGTTGTCTATGTTCACCCGTCAGTAAAATGGGTACCTGGTGTGTTAGTGGACTGGTGTGAGTTGCATCCTGGGACAAAACTGACCTAATTTACCCAAAATGCTCTGCACAACATGCGGCTTTCTATAGAGCAGCATGTCATTGATGTTAGCTAGGCCTGTATACCTTGTACATGTACTTGCAGTAAATAATTATATTATTATTATTATTATTATTACACACTGATTTCTACTACCTTTTGCCTCCTCCTCCTTTATGTTTTCATCCCATAAACTTCTTTTTTCCCCAAAGACACCTCAACATTCTACCTACTCTCTTTCCTTTCCTCTATTTAATGATTTACCTCGTCATTCATAGACTTATCTGCCAGCACAAATACTCCCAAATATTTAAATTTAACCTTTATAAAATGACTGCCTAGAGCAATTTTGTCTAAACATAATTGAAAAAAGTGAAACTTTTTTTGCAGACCACTTAAGAGAGCTTCATATGCACAAAAGCATCAAATTATGTTCAAATCTTGGTCATTTGCACTGTGGATTTTCCTTCTCCTCTGTAGGGCCTAAAGGTTAAGTGTTTGGAGAGAGACAGCTCTCTCCTTCCCCAAGCTGCCTATGGCTACTATGCTTTTGTATTTATCAAATGATTTTGCATCCTTTCATCTCTCCATCTTATCTCTGGATATTAACCATGGTACCCAAGATGAATATTAGTGATTCTGGAGGTGCCAAGAAGAAAAATAAGTGTGAAGCTCTGACAGTATTGAAGACAGTGAAAACTTCAGATATGATATGAAGTAGTGCACATTTGATACAAACTACCCATTCATTTTGACTGAAAGAATCCACCATTCATACAATTAGTGACAATGAGAAGAGATATGAGCTTATGCAGCTAGTAGTGCAGATTGTAATGTGGTGAAAAGAATGTCAAAGGTCAGTACACCAAATAAGACATATGTTACTGAATGTGCAGACTGAGAAGGCACAAAATCATATTGTACACTATAAAAGTATGTGTGAGAAGGATATGTTCAGGGTATGTTCAGTGCTAGATGGTTTGTAATCTTTAAAAGTGCAGTCAGCATCATACCATAAGATTTAGTAATGACTGCATCAACTGATTACTTTTCTGGGGGTGAAGGGGGAAGGTATTTCCCAGCTGATTTTACACTTATGCATGTAAGTGTCATGGAATGAAGTGCCCCAATCAACCATAAAAGCATGCTGGGGTCATTTATGATGTGGAGAATAATTTCTCTGTCCTACCATCAGTAAGAGTCATGTCCAGGAAGATGCAAGATGCAAGATGTGAGGGCTTTGAAGAAATGCATAAACAAGATGTAAATGAACTATCAGAAAAGGATGAAGAACCAACTGCAGAGAAAATGCTGAAGGAGCTCAATTCCCAGTTAAGAGAGAGGCAGATAAAAAAATTAACAAGGAAGATTAGTTTGAAGATCAGTTAACAATGAAGGAGTTATGTGAACAATTCCATGTTATTCAAACAGCTGCAGGATTTTTCACTAAAATGAATCCTAACAAGTCTAGCATTGGTCTAAAAGAGGATTTTGGAGCACACAATGATTCCTTAACATCAGCTGTACAAATTACTACAGGGTAAAACAGATTAGAAACATTCTTGTACAACCTTCAACTACCAACAACACTGCACCCACATTAACACAAACACCACAGCATCCATCTCAGCCTAGTAGGGCCACACCAATCCTCTCCACACATCTCCATGTCCATGGTAAGATAAAATACAATTAATTTGTACACAGGAGAATATTTAAAAACTTTTTTGGAAAACCCGGAGGTCTCTTAATTGCAATTTTTCAGGGGTGTATATCTTGTATTATGAGAGGGTTTGCTGTTTTCAGCTTTATTATACTACTTCTCTCCAATTTGATGTCCCAAGTTTCACTGCCTAGATTTTTCTTGCTCTCATCAAAATGCTCTTTTCTATGTTTACTTTCAACTTTCTATTTTATAAGTTATGTCATAAGAAAATTCAATGTATATAGCATTACCAGCATGTACACCAAGGTGAGGACTAGTGGCAAAGCCCTGGCATTCAGGATCTTTCTGTAGACCTAGCTCCTCATCCAATCCAATGTCAGAATCCAAACCTGTGGGTAATAATATCAAACCATTCCAAAAAAATTCACTATCACTGGAATACTGAAATGGGTACACCACTAAAAAGGACATTATTATTAAATATTATACACATGACAAATAACATTATGGTTAGTACTGATACAATAGTGACTACAATACAGTATTCATTTAGTTCAACAAATAAGATATACAGGAACTATATAGTATACTGTATGATACTCCTATTGCTGTAACGAAGCAATCAAGATTATTGGTAATTGATTTGTTGTAGTTAATTGTTTTTTCTTCATTCGGTGAAGGGGAATTAGCAATGACTAAACAAAGTTCAGTGATAGAGGGATTCATAGTCTCAAGGGATACAAAAACCCATGGGATTCATACATCTAAGGGATTCATAAACCCAAGGAATTTCATACATCCATAAGATTCATAAACCCAAGGAATTCACAAACCTGAGGTATACATAAACCCAAGAGATTCATGAACCCAAAGAGATTCATAAGCCCAAGGGCTATACAGTAGTCCCTTGAGTTATGATAATCCATTAATCGAGACAACTAAAATTTATAAAATACCATATTGTCAATACATACAAAACATTAAAAAATGCACATTACTGTGGCCAGTTGGAACATGACAATTATCATGACCATTGAAGTAATACATTACAGTGGAACAATACAGTAATAATCTTGGAGAGGTTCTTTATAAAAT
Organism: Cherax quadricarinatus; assembly: GCF_038502225.1. Taxonomy (NCBI): domain Eukaryota; kingdom Metazoa; phylum Arthropoda; class Malacostraca; order Decapoda; family Parastacidae; genus Cherax; species Cherax quadricarinatus. The sequence continues at coordinate 3,616,667 of NC_091335.1, forward strand.
TCCCAGCTATACAATGAAAAGAAAGAGAACAGAAAAGTACTACATAGGGGAAAGAATTCCCATTTACAATTTAAAACAATATCAGCCCTGCAAGAGAGGGAGGTGCCTTAATGACAGTGAAAAACTTTTGATCCAAGGAGATGGAGATAACATTTTCCTTCCAAGAATCAAACCCAATTACCTCTCAGTCCCCAAGCACAGTATAAACCTTATACGTTTACTGTTTTCTCATGATTATAATAATAAAACAGCAACATATCAGGAATATTTAATAATGTGTGTGGTACAGCCACTTATTTTCCAACATAGCACAAAAGCCTTCATCACTAACCTGTGGTAAAAGTTACAGCAGCCAGAGGATGAGACACTGTGAAGCAAGTGTCAGGCTGTGGAGAAGGTTGAGGGCTTGGGCACTCCGAGTCTAATAGTAACCTATGAGAACCCTCGTCATCCTGAATCCTTAAAAATACACGAACAGTATAATTCAAAGCTGAAATTCAACTTTTTCTGAATTTCTAACATATTTATAAATAGTGCTGAGAAAATGGATAAAAAAATTTAATATTTCTGGCTTAAATCTTAAGGATATTTAGAGACTCTGGAAGAGAAGAAACAGTTAAGTGCAGTAAAAAGCAGTAGTGAAAATAAATGGTATAAAATACCGACACAATGGAAACATAAACACAAATGCAGTTTAATGTGATCCTTTATTGACAATGTTTCGCCCACACAGTGGGCTTTTTCAAGTCACAAACAGATCTGTTTGTGACTTGAAAAAGCCCACTGTGTGGGCGAAACGTTGTCAATAAAGGATCACATTAAACTACATTTGTGTTTATGTTTACAAAAAGCAGTAGTAATATATCACTGCTGGTGACAACTAACTACTGCAGTGCATCATTGCTGGTGATACCTGACTAAATATTCAGAAAATAAACTTTTGAACATTCCCACCCCTTCTTATATTATAGTATTTACTTGTATCTTCATATCTTTTTATTAGTATCTGTGCACAGAACTCAACTACCAAAAAACTATCTTGCATGTATATGTATTTACTCAGCAAGAGTTTGTGATCAGGACTAACTTCAGCTTTAGATACCAGACAACTAGTGGATATAAAAAAAAATAGACTACAACAAGAGAATAAAGCCTCCTGTAAGTGAACAATTTTCTATAAGCATCTTCTTTTTCAACTACTTGTCAGCTCACTGACATAATCTTAACTGTAACAGTGCATAAGCAATAAAATACTTACTGCACACTCTGAGCAATATATCCCATTCCCTCAGAATCTAAACAGGTACTGTCAGACTGTCCTACATCTGCTGAGTCATCTGAGGTGTAAATAATACAGGGAAGACCTTCATTCTCATTGTCATCTGAGCGAGAGATGCTGGAACGTGAATCATCAGAGTCTGAACCCCCAATCTGGGAATAGTCGCTGCCAACAATAATTCCAGCTCCACCAACACTTCCCCCACCTCCACCAAAAGATCGCAGATGTGGTTTGTCCATTATTCTGAAATAAAGAACAAGTGAAAATTTTTTTTTTTTTTTTTTATTATCACACCGGCCGATTCCCACCAAGGCAGGGTGGCCCGAAAAAGAAAAACTTTCACCATCATTCACTCCATCACTGTCTTGCCAGAAGGGTGCTTTACACTACAGTTTTTAAACTGCAACATTAACACCCCTCCTTCAGAGTGCAGGCACTGTACTTCCCATCTCCAGGACTCAAGTCCGGCCTGCCGGTTTCCCTGAATCCCTTCATAAATGTTACTTTGCTCACACTCCAACAGCACGTCAAGTATTAAAAACCATTTGTCTCCATTCACTCCTATCAAACACGCTCACGCATGCCTGCTGGAAGTCCAAGCCCCTCGCACACAAAACCTCCTTTACCCCCTCCCTCCAACCCTTCCTAGGCCGACCCCTACCCCGCCTTCCTTCCACTACAGACTGATACACTCTTGAAGTCATTCTGTTTCGCTCCATTCTCTCTACATGTCCGAACCACCTCAACAACCCTTCCTCAGCCCTCTGGACAACAGTTTTGGTAATCCCGCACCTCCTCCTAACTTCCAAACTACGAATTCTCTGCATTATATTCACACCACACATTGCCCTCAGACATGACATCTCCACTGCCTCCAGCCTTCTCCTCGCTGCAACATTCATCACCCACGCTTCACACCCATATAAGAGCGTTGGTAAAACTATACTCTCATACATTCCCCTCTTTGCCTCCAAGGACAAAGTTCTTTGTCTCCACAGACTCCTAAGTGCACCACTCACTCTTTTTCCCTCATCAATTCTATGATTCACCTCATCTTTCATAGACCCATCCGCTGACACGTCCACTCCCAAATATCTGAATACGTTCACCTCCTCCATACTCTCTCCCTCCAAGTGAAAATGAACATTTAAAAATTCAAACCAGAACATTTACCAATTAAAAACATAATAGTACTATTGCAATCAACTTTTACTACACAGTCGCCAGGCTTGGTCAATGGTTTATGCTAATTTTCTACACTGCAAAAGTGAGAACTAGTAAGTTCAATGAGGGCTGAGAGTTATGACAACCTAACCTCACACACTGAGCGCCCATGAATCGATCCCCGACGTGGGTGGAAATACTGAGCATGTTTCTTGACACCGCGTGTCTCTTTAATCTAAGTAGGTACCTGGGAGTTAGTCGACTGTTGTTTACCTGGAGTTTACCTGGGGAGGGTTTTGGAGGTTAACGCCCCCGCGGCTCAGTCTGAGACCAGGCTGTTACTGCTGGCCACACGTAAACTGATGTACGAACCACAGCCCAGTTGGTAAGGTACTAACTTTAGGTGCCTGTCCAGTGCCAGGGGTCTATTGGTAATCCCCCTTATGTATGCTGGGAGGCAGTTGAACAGTCTTGGGCCCCTGACAATTATTATGTTGTCTCTTATCATGCTAGTGGTGCCCCTGCTTTTCATTGGGAGAATATTGCATCTCCTGCTGAGTCTTTTGCTTTCATAGGGAGTGATTTTCGTGTGCAAGTTTGGTACTAATCCCTCTAGGATTTTCCAAGTGTAGATTATCGTATATCTCTCTCGCCTGCATTCCAGGGAATGAAAATCAAGGGCTTTCACCTGTTCCCAGTAATTGAGGTGCCTTATCATACTTTTATGTGTCATGAAAGTTCTTTGTACAGTCTCCAGGACAGCAATTTTGCCTGACTTGAAGGGGGCAGTTAGTGTACAGCAGTATTCCAGCTGAGAGAGAACAAGCGATTTGAAGAGAATCGCCATGGGCTTCGCATCCCTAGTTTTGAAGGTTCTCATTATCTATCCCATCATTTTCCTAGTACATGTGGTAGATACACTGTTGTGGTCTTTGAAGGCGAGATTCTCTGACATTATCACCTCCAGGTCCTTTGCATTACTTTTTCGCTCTATTATATGGTTAGAATTTGTCATATACATACCCTGATACAGTTTTAATTTCCTCAAGTTTTCCATATCTGAGTAGTTGAAATTTTTCTTCACTGAACTTCAGATTGTTTTGAGTGGCCCATTTGAAGATTTGGTTGATGTCCACTTGGAGTCTTGCGGTGTCTTCGATGGTGGTCACTGTCATGGCAATCCGGGTGTCATCCATAAAGGAAGACATGGAGCTATGGTTTAAATCTCTGTCTATGTCAGCTATGAGGAACAGGAATAGAATGGGAGAGAGTATTGTACCTTGTGGAACAGAGCTTGTCACTGTAGCTGCGTCAGACGTTACTCGATCCTGGGGAACAAGACTGAAGGACCCCAATGGAAATACGATAGACAGTCCTTGATAATGCACTGACTTTCTTGGGTAATCCTGGGTGGCTAACTCTCTGAATTAAAAACCCGAATAAATCTTATCTGTAATATCCCTACAAATCCAGAAAAGGCCATTCCCATCAGGTTAACTGTACATAGCCTCATTTAGTAACCAATCCTCAAAATACATATTTTATTTCTTCAACACATTTACATGTGTCTATATCTGAATGACCTACAACACTAAACTAGAACAAGCAATGACTAGCTCAGTGTTACAATATTCTACCAAAAACAATTAATTTTACTAATTCAACAAAACATAACCAAACTTGTGTTAAATCTGTTTCATGATTCTAGGTAGCTATGTATTGATTTTGCTGATAACACTAACTTGAGCCTAACAATAAAACCCCAATGGAAATACGTCACACTGATTTTATTGGGTTATTCTAGGATATATATATATATATATATACATAGTGAAATTTTTATATGCCAATAACACTTGTGTGTCTTCAAAACCATCACTGCAAAGAAAATATCTATATGTTATTTACACAAAACTTCAATAATATATTAAGGACCTCAATGGAAATAAGTAACTGACATTTTTGGGGCTATCCTAGGTAATTTACACATGTATGATGATAACTGTACTTACATGTACCGGTGCCTTAATATTATAATAATCACGGGGAAGCGCTTAACCCGTAGGGTTCTACAGCGCCTGTGGTGCGGGGATGGAAGGTATTCAGGCTTAATTCAACCTCCCTTGATGGAACTGTGCCTTAATAAAGTTCCTTACTAGACAAATATCCGCAGGTATTACTAATTTGATTATGTTATACATTAGTTCTAGGCCTAAAAGCAGCTGCAGATCCCATATCACACCCAAACGTTATATAATATTCAGGTCAAACATAATACAAGCACACATATCTGGCGTCATAATATATGACCAGAATAAAAATTGCACCACATGTTTACTGATTACATTAAGCTATATAGCACTACCATGCACAGTATAAATTCTTTAATAGTAAAGTACTGGTAAAGAAGGTACTAACGCCGCAACGTCCTATTGTGCAGTTCCAAACCAGTGAAGAATTAAAAAAAAAAAAAAACTGTTACTAACGTGTAGAGACAATAATAGTGTTTTGGTGGCGAGGTTCCCCTCAGATCAGCTGTGACGATTATGTCACAACTAGCTATACCAACCTCTCTTACTACATATTTTGACTTATTATATATTTATACATACATCTACATATTTATGTATATGTTTATATATATATATATATATATATATATATATATATATATATATATATATATATATATATATATATATATATATATATATATATATATATATATATATATATATATATATATATATATATATATATATATATATATATATATATATATATATATATATATATATATATATATATATATATATATATATATATATATATATATATATATATATATATATATATAATATATATATATATATATATGGATAATTTACGTGTAATGAACACTTGTTAGTGCTCAGTAATAACCCACAGGCGACAGACACTCAGAATATTAATTGGTCTGTATAATTTGATTCCCTTCTGGGATCCTCTTCGGCAGATACGTAAGTGAAATGAGAACAAGAATGTTTAGGGAAAGTTGCACCTCACCCCGTACGCATGAGTGGATTTGAGACGTGTCAGGCAGTGGGTGGGTGAAAAGACCGGCCCTGAAGTGAAGCTAAAAATTTGGCTAGGCAGTTCCTTTGTGCTTTGTAATTCTTAATGTTGTGTTGGCGTTCTGTATTAGGCTGAGTGCTGGTATGTACTTCTTAAGGACGTCTGGTTTCCACTGTCCCTGTTAGATGTTGAACTTGGGAGTGGTAGGTATTACCTGGAGTTTACCTGGAGAGAGTTTCGGGGGTCAACGCCCCCGCGGCCCGGTCTGTGACCAGGCCTCCTGGTGGATCAGCGCCTGATCAACCAGGCTGTTGCTGCTGGCTGCACGCAAACCAACGTACGAGCCACAGCCCGGCTGATCAGGAACTGACTTTAGGTGCTTGTCCAGTGCCAGCTTGAAGACTGCCAGGGGTCTGTTGGTAATCCCCCTTATGTGTGCTGGGAGGCAGTTGAACAGTCTCGGGCCCCTGACACTTATTGTATGGTCTCTTAACGTGCTAGTGACACCCCTGCTTTTCATTGGGGGGATGGTGCATCGTCTGCCAAGTCTTTTGCTTTCGTAGTGAGTGATTTTCGTGTGCAAGTTCGGTACTAGTCCCTCTAGGATTTTCCAGGTGTATATAATCATGTATCTCTCCCTCCTGCGTTCCAGGGAATACAGGTTTAGAAACCTCAAGCGCTCCCAGTAATTGAGGTGTTTTATCTCCGTTATGCGCGCCGTGAAAGTTCTCTGTACATTTTCTAGGTCGGCAATTTCACCTGCCTTGAAAGGTGCTGTTAGAGTGCAGCAATATTCCAGCCTAGGTATGAGGGCACATTCTATGATTTTGCGTTTACAGCTTAATTAGTTTAGTTTAATATGTTTAGTATGCACCCCATACCCATCCTGTGGGCGGTAGTCAAAAGATTACAGTTGTAGTGTGATTTGTGTTTAATGGTGGCAGCTTCCCAATGAATGTTGTGACTGTTGATGCTGATATGTTGAAAAATGGCTGAATTATCCTGTGCATGATGTATTGTCCACTGGTGTCCCGTAGCTCGATCGCTAGCGCACTCAGCTCACACACTGAGGTCCGGGGTTCAAATCTCCTCCGGTACGGCTGGAAAACATTAGGGACATATTTCCATAAGACACCTGCTGTCCCTGTTCACCCATCAGTTCAAAATGGGTACCTACCTGGGTGTTAGTCGACTGGTGCGGGTCGCATCCTGAAACAAAACTGACCTAATTTGCCCGATATGCTCAGCATAATAATACTAATATACTAATCATGGGAAGCGCTATGGGGGGATGGAAGGTATTCAGACTCAATTTGGGGAACTGGAACACAAATCAAGTTCCTCAGATCAAGAGCCCCTCACCAGCATCAAGGAACCTTCCCTGAGGGGTCAGCATAACAAGCGGCTTTGTATGTCAGCTAGGCCTGTACACCATGTACTTGTAGTAAATAAGATATATTATTATAAATATTAAAGATCCTTGTAGACAGCGTAAGCTGTCTTTACATGGTATCTGGTAAATTCCTGGTGTGTCTTGCTTCATAGCAAGATGCATCCAAGAACAAGTTTATCCCAAGTCATTGATCTGCATAAATTTCCCTACACCTCAGGTAGTAGCTTCCTCGCCCTCTCCCTCCGTACATGGAATCTATCCTTCAAGAAGCTCTCCAGGGAACAAAAAAGACTTGCTAGTGTGAAGATGTGCCTGGTGTGCTCTCTCTTCTTAGCTACCTGAGATTGTGATGATGGTTTCCCTCGACTAGGAGAAGCTATAGCTTCAGATTAGGGAAGAGCTAATAATAATAATACTAACATCTTTATTTTTTACACGTACATGTACAAGGTATACAGGCCTAGCTGACATCAGTAACATTAATTCTATATAGAAAGCCCCGTGTGAAAATTTGTGTGGACTACCTCCAAGTGAGTCGCCTACCCTGGCAAACTCTGTTGACACCGAGCTCTGAGGTGGGTACCTCAGCCTCATAAGTGGCTTATAGGACAGATTTTCACAAGTGATTGAAGTTGCAAGAAACTCGCCTGCATGCACGTATAAAGGACTAACTTACTTGGTGTTGCAGCATATATTCTGATCTTCAACTTCCCTAAGCTTAGCCTTAGCCCCTTTGGACTTCCTCTCAGAAACCACGTGCAACCGGGAGCCTGAATTCCTGCAATATTCAATCGTTATTAGTGACCTGCCTGCACCTCAGAAATTCCTATATCCAAGAGGGTGTGTATCCCCTAGTACAACTATGCAGACACGGACACTAGCTTCCAGACTGACAAGAGACACTGGTACTTACTGGGCATGCACTGCCTGCTGCGCAAAGGGCCTACAGATCAACTCACTCACAATCTCCCCAGACACTGGCCAGAAATCTACGAGATAAAGTGGAGGTCTTGTCTTACTGTATGGGCCTGACGGAGGAGGTCATCTATGGTACATCGAGGTGCCTCTACCAGATTTCCCCAGGTCTCGAATGTGAAGACACATGGGGGGCGCCGTCTGCTGATCACGGCATGTCTTGTCCAGTTGGTGTCTGTCTTAAGAAGGACACTATTGTGTCTTTGAGACCTGCGCCTCGTCATTCAAGCTAGGGCTGCCAGTTCTCCCTAGCTAACTTAACCTAGTGTTTGCCTACATTATCGGCCTATTACTACCTATGTTAAGGTCTTAGGTCTACATTATTATTATCTACAGTTGCCTTAGTAAACCTAATATTAATATGCTAACAGTAAAACTACCTACACCTTCCCTGAAGGGTAAATCTATAAATAAATAAGTGCCTACCATCCACGCCAACTCGGGGAGAGAAATGTGTTTATGTTCGGGGAGAACGCTTTTTGTTTGGGTGGGTTTAAGGGCCACCCAGCTCAGCCGTTCCATTACGACCATGCCGGATCTGTCCTGTGGAACTTTAGGAACCAAATAAATTTCCACACCCCGTGTTACACAGAGCATTTCGGACAAATTAGGCCAGTTTTGTCCCGGGATGCGACCCACATCAGTCGACTAACATCCAGGTACCCATTTTACTGATGAGTCAACAGGGACAGCAGGTATCTTATGGAAACACGTCCTAATCTTTTCCAATCATACCAGGGGATCGATCCCCAGACCTCAGTGTGTGAGCTGAATGCACTAGTGATCTAGCAAGAAGAGAAATTCAACGACTGAAAGTATGTGCAAGGTTTATCCATGGAACAACGCCGTTGGTAATCGGACCAACTAACAGCACTATCATCTGTGTACAACAGAAGCTTACACTTGACACTGATGAGCATGTCATCCACATAACATATGAACAACAAGGGAACCAGAATTGTGGAAAATATTTTAATCTTCCGAAGCTATAGTGCCTAATAGGTGTTTAATGTGTTGATTTGGGTCAAAAAATGTATTTGAAAATGGAATAGAACCAACAGGGTCCCTCTGCGCCTGCGCGGATGTGCGGGGAAGAGGTCAAGTCGGGGCATGGAGGAGCGGGAGTGTTTTGAATCGAGTTAAGAGGCTGGGAAAGCATGGGACCAGGAAATTGGCATTCACGGCGGCCTAAGGATTAATATAGGCCTCACTTCATAATAGGAAGTGTCGTAACTGTTCCTGGTGAAGAGTGAGGGAACGTGATTTATGGAACCACCATAATAAAGTGGTAAAATTAGTGAATAATGGTAGGACCGGTAGTGACTGGAGCGTTGCCATGGAGTGTGTTCCAGGGAAAATACCCATGATTTAATCATCAATCATCGGTCTCATATCTTAATGGAGTGGCCTCCAATGTGTATAATAATTATGAGACATTAAACCGTATAGTGGGATAAGAAGTAATCAGTGATAATAACACCAAGTTAAGAGAATGTGTGAAGTGAAATGAGTCACCGTTCTCAAAGTGAGCATCTGTTTACCTCGTGTTCCTGTCCCGAGGATAGTAAAGTTTTTATGGGGTCACGACTCCTAAACCGGGACAAACCAACGGATGCCTCGTCCTGCTGGAATAAGAACCGTGTCGGTGTAGCAGGACATCGAAATGAGGTGGTGAATGGAGGAAATAAGGAGCATCAATCACCCACAGTTAAGTAACCCTTCTAGTTATAACAGACTGATACTGGCCAGTAGGTATGTTGTAATTGGATAGGTTATGGGTGATCCAGCTACATCAAGTGACCACCAGAGAATATCTGGTAAGTGGTTTAGTTAGTTTAATATGTTTATTATGCACCCCATACCCATCCTGTGGGCGGTAGTCAAAAGATTACAGAGGTACATAATGGGTCCAGGGACTGGGCCTCAAAGTTTTGATGGCTGAGCAAGTTACAGAGGTAATGAATTCACAATTTACAAAGGTAATGAACTCCAGGTAGGTCTAGTCACAATCATGACAAGTTACAAAGGTATTAACAGATTATAGAGGTACACAATGGGTCCAGGGACTGGGCCCCAAAGTTTTGATGGCTGAACTAGGTACAAGGTAATGAACTCACAAGTTACAAAGGTAATGAATACTGTAAGAATGGTTACTTGCGTTTATACATGGCTACAATCATGAACAAATTTTAGAGTAATGAGCAATTCACACTTCCACACCCGGTCACAACTGTAGTGAGTTATTGGTGCAAATATTGATTGTTGAGTCACACACACACACACACACACACACACACACACACACACACACACACACACCTGGTAAGTGGTGGGATTATGTACAAGTGTTTTTCCTTGATGGATATATCCATGTGTAACCTACCCCCCCTCATTCAGGTAAACTAATATAATCTATACAGTCCACAATTAATTAGTAGCGCCGTACTTGTGGGTGCTATCCAATTTATACTGGTCTCGGATAGAGATGGATAAGATTGTGAGGGTCGAAGGGACCTCCTGCAGGGACCAGGGGTGGTCAAGTTTTCTCACATGTCTACACGGGGTGACTACGGTAAACAATATGGCTGTCGTCTCCCAATGAGATTACTTGTATGCATATAATGTTGAGGTACATACAGGTAACCCCCTATAAAATTTTCCGTATCTGCCCGCTTGTCCTTTCTGAACCGGATGCAATCAGTTTACCTGGAGTTTACCTGGAGAGAGTTTCGGGGGTCAACGCCCCCGCGGCCCGGTCTGTGACCAGGCCTCCTGGTGGATCAGCGCCTGATCAACCAGGCTGTTGCTGCTGGCTGCACGCAAACCAACGTACGAGCCACAGCCCGGCTGATCAGGAACTGACTTTAGGTGCTTGTCCAGTGCCAGCTTGAAGACTGCCAGGGGTCTGTTGGTAATCCCCCTTATGTGTGCTGGGAGGCAGTTGAACAGTCTCGGGCCCCTGACACTTATTGTATGGTCTCTTAACGTGCTAGTGACACCCCTGCTTTTCATTGGGGGGATGGTGCATCGTCTGCCAAGTCTTTTGCTTTCGTAGTGAGTGATTTTCGTGTGCAAGTTCGGTACTAGTCCCTCTAGGATTTTCCAGGTGTATATAATCATGTATCTCTCCCTCCTGCGTTCCAGGGAATACAGGTTTAGAAACCTCAAGCGCTCCCAGTAATTGAGGTGTTTTATCTCCGTTATGCGTGCCGTGAAAGTTCTCTGTACATTTTCTAGGTCGGCAATTTCACCTGCCTTGAAAGGTGCTGTTAGAGTGCAGCAATATTCCAGCCTTGATAGAACAAGTGACCTGAAGAGTGTCATCATGGGCTTGGCCTCCCTAGTTTTGAAGGTTCTCATTATCCATCCTGTCATTTTTCTAGCAGATGCGACTGATACAATGTTATGGTCCTTGAAGTTGAGATCCTCCGACATAATCACTCCCAGGTCTTTGACGTTGGCGTTTTGCTCTATTTTGTGGCCAGAATTTGTTTTGTACTCTGATGAAGATTTAATTTCCTCATGTTTACCATATCTGAGTAATTGAAATTTCTCATCGTTGAACTTCATATTGTTTTCTGCAGCCCACTGAAAGATTTGGTTGATGTCCGCCTGGAGCCTTGCAGTGTCTGCAATGGAAGACACTGTCATGCAGATTCGGGTGTCATCTGCAAAGGAAGACACGGTGCTGTGGCTGACATCCTTGTCTATGTCGGATATGAGGATGAGGAACAAGATGGGAGCTAGTACTGTGCCTTGTGGAACAGAGCTTTTCACCGTAGCTGCCTCGGACTTTACTCTGTTGACGACTACTCTCTGTGTTCTGTTAGTGAGGAAATTATAGATCCATCGACCGACTTTTCCTGTTATTCCTTTAGCGCGCATTTTGTGCGCTATTACGCCATGGTCACACTTGTCGAAGGCTTTTGCAAAGTCTGTATATATTACATCTGCATTCTTTTTGTCTTCTAGTGCATTTAGGACCTTGTCGTAGTGATCCAGTAGTTGAGACAGACAGGAGCGACCTGTTCTAAACCCATGTTGCCCTGGGTTGTGTAACTGATGGGTTTCTAGATGGGTGGTGATCTTGCTTCTTAGGACCCTTTCAAAGATTTTTATGATATGGGATGTTAGTGCTATTGGTCTGTAGTTCTTTGCTGTTGCTTTTCTGCCCCCTTTGTGGAGTGGGGCTATGTCTGTTGTTTTTAGTAACTGAGGGACGACCCCCGTGTCCATGCTCCCTCTCCATAGGATGGAAAAGGCTCGTGATAGGGGCTTCTTGCAGTTCTTGATGAACACAGAGTTCCATGAGTCTGGCCCTGGGGCAGAGTGCATGGGCATGTCATTTATCGCCTGTTCGAAGTCATTTGGCGTCAGGATAACATCGGATAGGCTTGTGTTAATCAAATTTTGTGGCTCTCTCATAAAAAATTCATTTTGATCTTCGACTCTCAGTCTGGTTAGCGGCTTGCTAAAAACTGAGTCATATTGGGACTTGAGTAGCTCACTCATTTCCTTGCTGTCATCTGTGTAGGACCCATCTTGTTTAAGTAGGGGCCCAATACTGGACGTTGTTCTCGATTTTGATTTGGCAGTGAAAAAATTAATTGAATTAATTTCTTAATAATTAAGTGACTGATTGGAGAAAGTGGGTATAGGGTACACAAATTTAATCGATCGTGTGGTGGATGATAATTAGCCTAATTAATTGCTAGCACATGTGTGGCTAGGATTTATACAAGAATAAAGTGGAAGAATTACTTTTATAAGGCGCCTACTTAAGTTGTATAATCAGTGATTAATAATTCTCTAACCATGACTGGATCTGATGGAGTTAATGTGGCTGACAAGTCCGTGGATTTTAGAGTAATGAAAGCATCATTACAGGCAATTAAAGGTCATGTGACGAAGGCATACAAGTGCTTGGATTTAATGAATCAAAGAACCGTGAACCCTAATGAATTAAAGTTATATTTAGATGTTTTAGAGAGTAGATTTGAGTGATACAAATTGTGGTTTAAAGACTGTGAAAGAGATCTGCTGGAGAATTGTTCAGATGGAATGGAAATGAATGTTTTAATTAATCAACATTACGAATTGGAAGAAAAACTGTCTTGTAAAAGTAAGGCTTTGAATAAATTAAATGGTGTAAGCCAGGCAGTTGATCAACCTATTAATGCAAAGGGTGGGTTTGACAAAACCTCCAGAGTACGGTCTGGAGGAAATCAGACTAGGTCGGCAAGAATTAATTGTTCAATTGCAGACCAGTCAGCCAAACAGTTCTTAGGATATAACACATAATGACTCTGAAGTATCTGTCAAGTCTCAAAAAGGAAAAATAATCCCAGTGGTAATAATCATAATTAAGAGTTAAATAGGCACATATCAAGTGACAGGAATCAGTAATAGTGGTTCCTCACATCAAGGTAAGAGGAATAAGTACCTCAGTAAGGGTAACCCAGTTAATAAGAGGTCAGGCAAGGAAAAGAGAGACTGTCTCTTCTTCATGGGATATTAAAGTGGAAAGAATGAAAGAACTTGACAGATTTATCAGATGTCTAGACGATCATAATGTAAAGGATTGCCATACCAAATTGAACAGTTGCTATCAATAAGAACATAAGAACATAAGAACGAAGGAACACTGCAGAAGGCCTACTGGCCCATGCGAGGCAGGTCCAAGTCCCTACCGGCTTAAGCCAATGCACCCAACCTAGTCAGGTCAGGTCACATTGACTTAAGGGAGGAACACGGCAACCGACCTGTTAGCACAAGCTATCAGGTCCAACTCACACCCACCCACATCTACTCATGTATTTATCCAACCTATTTTTAAAGCTACACAACGTTCTGGCCTCTATAACGGTACTTGGGAGTTTGTTCCACTCATCCACAACTCTATTACCAAACCAGTACTTTCCTATATCCCTCCTGAATCTGAATTTTTCCAACTTAAAACCATTGCTGCGAGTCCTGTCTAGGCTAGATATTTTCAGCACACTATTTACATCCCCTTTATTTATTCCTGTCTTCCACTTATAAACCTCAATCATATCCCCCCTAATTCTACGTCTTTCTAGAGAGTGCAGTTTCAGGGCCCTTAGTCTATCCTCATAGGGAAGGTTTCTGATACATGGGATCATCTTTGTCATCCTCCTTTGTACATTTTCCAGAGAATTTATATCCATTCTGTAATACGGTGACCAAAACTGTGCAGCATAATCTAAATGAGGCCTAACCAAGGATGTATAGAGTTGAAGAACAACCTGAGGACTCCTATTATTTATGCTTCTTGATATGAAGCCAAGGATTCTATTAGCTTTATTGCGAACACTTATGCACTGTTGTCTTGGTTTCAGATTACTGCTAACCAGAACTCCTAAATCTTTTTCGCAATCCGTAATATTAAGATCTACATTATTTAGTTTATATGTGGCATGGTTATTGTCCTGTCCAACATTTAGAACTTTGCATTTGTCTATATTAAACTGCATCTGCCACTTCTCCGACCACTGCATCAGTCTATTCAAATCCTCCTGGAGTGCTCGAATGTCCTCGTCAGAATGAATTCGACGGCCTATTTTGGTGTCATCGGCAAACTTGCCGATGTCGCTCTTTATGCCCTCATCTATGTCGTTTATGTAGATTGTGAACAGCAGGGGGCCCAACACTGACCCCTGTGGAACACCGCTCGTGACGCTTTCCCACTCTGATTTCTCCCCATTTATGCAAACTCTCTGCTGCCTATTTGTCAACCATGCCTCTATCCAGGAAAAAATTTCTCCTCCTATTCCATGTGCTTTAATTTTCCTCAATAGTCTCTGATGTGGGACCCTGTCAAAAGCCTTACTGAAGTCCATATACACAATATCATATTCATTACCATGATCTACCTCCTCAAATACCTTAGTGAAAAAAGTTAATAAATTCGTAAGGCAGGAACGCCCCTTTGTAAAACCATGCTGAGATTCGTTGATTAATTTATGCTTTTCAAGGTGGCTACGAACTGCCTCGGCAATTATTGATTCCATAAATTTTCCCACTATGGAGGTTAGGCTTATTGGTCTATAGTTCGAAGCTAAGGACCTGTCACCTGTTTTGAAAATAGGTATCACATTTGCCATTTTCCACTTATCTGGCACCATGCCAGTTTGTAGTGATATGTTGAAAAGATTAGCCAAAGGTGTGCTAAGCTCCTCTTTACATTCCTTTAGAACCCTTGCATACAGTTCATCAGGGCCTGGGGATTTGTTAGGTTTTAATTTATCTATTTGCCTAAGGACCATGTCACTTGTGACCCTAATAGTGCACAGTTTATTATCGTCCTGTTCTACATAATTTATCATTACTGGAATATCGCTGGTATCCTCCTGTGTAAAAACTGAGAGGAAGTATGTGTTAAAAATTCTACACATTTCCTTATCACTGTCAGTGAGCTGACCCGAGGAACTTTTGAGTGGGCCTATCTTGTCCCTGATCTTACTTCTGTATACCTGAAAGAATCCTTTTGGGTTAGTCTTCGATTCTCTTGCAACTTTAACCTCATAATCTCTATTTGCTTTTCTAATTCCCTTTTTTATTTCTCTCTTTAACTGAATATATCGATTTCTTAATTGCCCCTCTCCTCTTTTGATTTGCCTATATATGCCTCTCTTTTGACCAATCAGATATTTTAATCTATTGTTCATCCATTTAGGATCATTTTTGTTTGATCTGATTTCCCTATTTGGAACATAATTTGACTGAGCAGCTAGAACTATGCCCTGGAAAGCATCATATCGGCAACCATCACCACCTACCTGACCCCTAGTCAGGTCATTCCATTTCAGCCCACCTAAGTAATTTTTCAGTCCTATGAAATCAGCCAAGCGAAAGTCAGGGACGGAGACTTGATTGCCATTATTAGGGGAATTCCATGATATGTTAAAACTGAGTGATTTGTGATCACTCTCCCCAAGCTCATCATTAACCTCAAGATTATTAATTAGTGTTTCCCTACTGGCAAGAACCAAGTCAAGGAGGTTATTTCCCCTAGTTGGCTCTGTCACAAACTGTTTTAAAAAACAATCCTGGATCGTATCAAGAAAGTCACCCGACTCTAAATTTCCTGTCAAATTGCTCCAGTCAATCTGTCTATAGTTGAAATCTCCCATTAGCACAACATTTTCGTATGTAGATGCCTTACGAATTTCGTCCCATAGAAGTTTACTGCACTCCCTATCAAGATTTGGGGCCCTGTAAATCACACCCAAAATTAGTTTTTCTCGGCCCTCGAGAAGCTGTAACCAAACAGATTCAGTGGCTGACGCTTCTAATTTAATATCTTGTCTAACACAACAATTTAAATTGTCTCTGACATACATCGCTACTCCACCACCTTTCCTGTTGACCCTGTCAGTGTGGAATAATTTATAGCCTTGTATGTGACATTCAGAGGGCATCTCTCTATCTTTCAGATTGAGCCAGGTCTCTGTTATAGCAATAATATCTATGTTTCCTGCACTTGCAATTAATCTTAGCTCATCTATCTTATTTCTAACACTCCTGCTATTAGTATAGTAAACCTTAAGGGAGCTAGTCCCTTGCTGCCCTCTGCTGTCCCCCTTTGTTTGCTGACCTGTTCTATTGTCTTTATTTATAACTTCATGCTGAATGCCTTTTATACATTTACTGTTTCCAACCCTAGTGTTGCAACCTGCTTGTTTCCCACACACACCCATACCTCTATCTTCCATCAGTTTAAAATCATAGGCATTTCACCAATGGCCTTCTCAATCGAGTCTGCAAGTGCTACCACCCCTGCCCCAGAGAGATGAACCCCATCCCTTGCATACATATCATGTTTGCCATAAAAGTTGTTCCAGTTGTCAATGAATGGGATTGCAAGTTCCTTGCAGTATCTGTCTAGCCAGCAATTTACACCAATTGCCCTAGACAACCATTCATTTCCTACTCCCCTTCTAGGCAAGATGCTACATATGATTGGGATCCCTCCCTTAGACTTAATGAAATCTATAGCTGACCTGTACTTATCTAGCAGCTCTTCTCTCCTACCCTTCCCAATATCATTTCCACCAGCACTGAGACAGATAATGGGCTTGTTCCCATTACCTGACATGATATTATCCAGTCTGTTGACAATGTCCCCAACACCAGCTCCAGGGAAGCACACTCTATCTCTCATCTTCTTATTCCTATTACAAAAAGCACGATCAACATATCTTACCTGAGAGTCACCAACCACAAGAATGCGCTTACCTTCATTAGCAGGGGCAGTAGTACCCTTACCTTCACTGGCCACTGAAGTACATTCATCCTGGAGAACAGAGAAGCGATTTCCTACCTTCAGATCTGCACTCTTAACTTTCCTTACTCTGATGCGCCTCCCATTACTGTGAACAACTCGCCACTTGTAGCAGGTGCTGGGCTGCACCTCACTGCTGGTAGCCGTTGCTACCACCCCACCTACAGCCTCCTCACAGTGAGAGACAGACTGCACCTCACTGCTAGAAGCCTCATTCCCCACATCTCCAACCACCTCACACTCTCTCCCAGGCCCATTGAGGTGGACCTTCAGCCTCCTAATCTCCTCCTGGAGAAGCAAGACCTCCTCCTTCAACTCTCCAACCTCAGCTTTTAAAACACTGTAGAAGCAAGCCATGCTTTGTAACCGTCCACGCTAATCCCCAAGCAGCTCAGGGTCTGTGACCTCACGTGACGACTGACCACTGAACCACCATACAGTTATGTGCAGGGTTGTATGTAATTCTTATAATAATGGTGACAATAATGATAATGTTAATAACCCTGACACTACAGTGACTGATGTAAAGGTTGCAGCTAATGGCAATAATGATGGCCTAGCTGAGGTAGCCTTGCCGGTGTTGGATGTAATAATTCAGGATAAAGGGCATAAATCCAAAACCATGCGGCGTCACTCTCCTCAACACTGGTACGGGCCATGTAATATATGGCAGACTACCGCCTAGTAATAATGACTAGAGGAAGTAGTAAATACAGTCACGGTGTCTTACTCATAAAAGGTCAACCCAGTACAAGTATTCTTCTATCGAGGATGATGTTGAACCAGTCTAATTTGTGAGAGCTGGACAGCATAGGGATTAATATAAATGAGGAAAGTCCAGGTGATTCCATTACTCAGGAACAATACCTTAAGGATGTTAGATTTGAATCTGGACATTACTGGGTGCGACTTCCGTGGAAGCTAAACCGTCCAGAATTATCTACTAATTGTAGGATGGCGTATGGACAGTTAAAGGGCCCAGCTCTGCGAACTGAGCAAGACACCAAAATTGTTGACTGCTTATAATGATATAATTAATAAACAGTTAAATAATAAATTGTTCTTACTTCAGGCGACGATAAATGCACACCTTAATTAAGTGCACAGGTGGTCCACTGAGCGAAGTAATTGGGTAAATAATCTTATGTGGACAATTTCCGGGTGTGACGTCAACTGAAGAGGAACTAATGAGGATATGTGAAGGGGTTAATGAAATAATGCAAGGTGCAAGGATGCCCCTGAGGGAATGGAACAGTAATTAGTCCATTTTGAGGGATCAATAAATATGGATAGTCCTGGAGTTGAAGTGCCTATATGCAGTAATGTGCTGGGGCTGACTTGGGATGCTGAGAGAGACTTGTTATTGTTAAAGTCTCATAATTCCAGTATGCCCAATAAATTAACCCAGAGAGCATAGGCTTAGTGTCACACCTTACAATAAGAGGGAAATTGTTAATACCAGAAGCATGGAAGCTTTGGATGAAGCCCAACCTGAGGAGTTAACAGGTGGAAAGAATTAATGGGTGATTTTGTAACTACTAATGTTGGAGTTCCCAAGCCAGGTGGCCAGTGAAGATGGGAAAATTGTACTCCACGTTATTTAAGTCGTCTAACAACGACCTCCGCCCGGCCGCAGTGTGGAAAATATTTTAATCTTCCGAAGCTATAGTGCCTAATAGGTGTTTAATGTGTTGATTTGAGTCAAAAAATATATTTGAAAATGGAATAGAACCAACAGGGTCCCTCTGCGCCTGCGCGGATGTGCGGGAAGAGGTCGAGTCGGGGCATGGGGGAGCGGGAGCGTTTTGAATTGAGTTAAGAGGCTGGGAAAGCATGGGACCAGGAAATTGGCATTCACGGCGGCCTAAGGATTAATATAGGCCTCACTTCATAATAGGAAGTGTCGTAACTGTTCCTGGTGAAGAGTGAGGGAACGTGATTTACGGAACCACCGTAATAAAGTGGTAAAATTAGTGAATAATGGTAGGACCGGTAGTGACTGGCACGTCGCCATGGAGTGTCTCCCGGGGAAAATACCCGTAATTTGATCATCATTCATCGGTCTCAGATCTTAATGGAGTGGCCTCCAATGTGTATAATAATTATGAGACATTAAATCGTATGGTGGGTTAAGAAGTAATCAGTGATAATAACACCAAGTTAAGAGAATGTGTGAAGTGAAATAAGTCGCCGTTCTCAAAGTGAGCATCTGTTTACCTCGTGTTCCTGTCCCGAGGATAGTGAAGTTTTTATGGAGTCACGACTTCTAAACCGGGACAAACCAACGGATACCTCGTCCTGCTTGAATAAGAACCGTGTCGGTGTAGCAGGACATCGAAATGAGATGGTGAATGGAGGAAATAAGGAGCATCAATCACCCACAGTTAAGTAACCCTTCTAGTTATAACAGACTGATACTGGCCAGTTAGGTATGTTGTAATTGGATAGGTTATGGGTGATCCAGCTACATCAAGTGACCACCAGAGAATATCTGGTAAGTGGTGGGATTATGTACAAGTGTTTTTCCTTGATGGATATATCCATGTGTAACCTGCAGGGACCAGGGGTGGTTAAGTTTTCTCACATGTCTACACGGGGTGACTACGGTAAACAATATGGCTGTCGTCTCCTAATGAGATTACTTGTATGCATATAATGTTGAGGTACATACAGGTAACCCCCTATAAAATTTTCCATAAGAATACTACCTTGGGGAACCCCACTTACTATCGGCAAGGGTTCTGAATCTGTGTTGTTAAGCTTGACAATTTGTTTCCTGTTGCTCAAGTAGGATTTAAAACCAGTCTACGGAACCTATACCGACAGCTTGTAGTTTCTTACATAATATATTGTAGTTAACCGTATCGAAGGCCTTTTGCAAGTCTATGGCCAATGGACACCATACCTATGAGATTCCCTAACGACATTTCAGTTCTCAGGTGGTCCATCAGATTAATTAGGGAGGTGTCGGTCGAGTAAGATCTCCTGAAACCTGATTGGTAACTATGGAGAATGTTTTCGTCATTAAGATACTTAACAACTTGATAGTACACCGCCTTCTCTAGAATTTTGGAAGTCACACTGAGTATACTAACAAGCCTATAGTTGCTGACATCAGCCCTACTGTTTTTCTTGAAGACAGAAGTGACTGGCGTGTCAGTGGTTCATTACTTTGTAATTTGTTCATAACTGTAACCATGTATAGGAGTGTAGATGGTTCATTACCTTTGTAACTTGTCATGATTGTGACCAGATCTACCTGGAGTTCATTACCGCCCACAGGATGGGTATGAGGTGCATAATAAACATATTAAACTAACTAACTCTGGCCTCCTTGAACCCCTCCGGAACGGTATTAGTTGTCATGGACAAATTTATTATGTGCGCAGTGGGGATTGGCAGTTCAGAGGCACCATCTTTTAGGAACTTAGCCGGGATGTTATTTTGCCCGGTGCTCTTAGTTCGACTTAACTTGTTTAGTTCTTTTCGTACGAAGTCATAAAATATACCTACTAGTTGGCAACTGTTTGGGGTAACATCTTCATTAGTGTAGTATGTTTTAAACTTATTGGAGTCTGTGTTAAAGATATTCGATGCAACCGGCAGTTTACTTACTAGTGTTGATGCAACAGATGTATTTACCTGGAGTTTACCTAGAGAGAGTTCCGGGGGTCAACGCCCCCGCAGCCCGGTCTGTGACCAAGCCTCCTGGTGGATCAGAGAATGATCAACCAGGCTGTTACTGCTGGCTGCACGCAAACCAACGTACGAGCCACAGCCCGGCTGGTCAGGAACCGACTTTAGGTGCTTGTCCAGTGCCAGCTTGAAGACTGCCAGGGGTCCGTTGGTAATAACCCTTATGTATGCTGGGAGGCAGTTGAACAGTCTCGGGCCCCTGACACTTATTGTATGGTCTCTTAACGTGCCACTGACACCCCTGCTTTTCACTGGGGTGATGTTGCATCGTCTGCCAAGTCTTTTGCTTTCGTAGTGAGTGATTTTCGTGTGCAAGTTCGGTACTAGTCCCTCTAGGATTTTCCAGGTGTATATAATCATGTATCTCTCCCTCCTGCGTTCCAGGGAATACAGGTTCAGGAACCTCAAGCGCTCCCAGTAATTGAGGTGTTTTATCTCCGTTATGCGCGCCGTGAAGGTTCTCTGTACATTTTCTAGGTCAGCAATTTCACCTGCCTTGAAAGGTGCTGTTAGTGTGCAGCAATATTCCAGCCTAGATAAAACAAGTGACCTGAAGAGTGTCATCATGGGCTTGGCCTCCCTAGTTTTGAAGGTTCTCATTATCCATCCTGTCATTTTTCTAGCAGATGCGTTTGATACAATGTTATGGTCCTTGAAGGTGAGATCCTCCGACATGATCACTCCCAGGTCTTTGACGTTGGTGTTTCGCTCTATTTTGTGGCCAGAATTTGTTTTGTACTCTGATGAAGATTTAATTTCCTCGTGTTTACCATATCTGAGTAATTGAAATTTCTCATCGTTGAACTTCATATTGTTTTCTGCAGCCCACTGAAAAATTTGGTTGATGTCCGCCTGGAGCCTTGCAGTGTCTGCAATGGAAGACACTGTCATGCAGATTCGGGTGTCATCTGCAAAGGAAGACACGGTGCTGTGGCTGACATCCTTGTCTATGTCAGATATGAGGATGAGGAACAAGATGGGAGCGAGTACTGTGCCTTGTGGAACAGAGTTTTTCACCGTAGCTGCCTCGGACTTTACTCTGTTGACTACTACTCTCTGTGTTCTGTTAGTGAGGAAATTATAGATCCATCGACCGACTTTTCCCGTTATTCCTTTAGCACACATTTTGTGTGCTATTACGCCATGGTCACACTTGTCGAAGGCTTTTGCAAAGTCTGTGTATATTACATCTGCATTCTTTTTGTCTTCTAGTGCATTTAGGACCTTGTCGTAGTGATCCAATAGTTGAGACAGACAGGAGCGACCTGTTCTAAACCCATGTTGCCCTGGGTTGTGTAATTGATGGGTTTCTAGATGGGTGGAGATCTTGCTTCTTAGGACCCTTTCAAAGATTTTTATGATATGGGATGTTAGTGTTATTGGTCTTTAGTTCTTTGCTATTGCTTTACTGCCCCCTTTGTGGAGTGGGGCTATGTCTGTTGTTTTTAGTAACTGTGGGACGACCCCCGTGTCCATGCTCCCTCTCCATAGGATGGTAAAAGCTCGTGATAGGAGCTTCTTGCAATTCTTGATGAACACGGAGTTCCACGAGTCTGGCCCTGGGGCAGAGTGCATGGGCTTATCATAGTATGAATTAAAGCAAATTAAAACAATGTGGCCCGTGGCCTGGTAGGCAAAACTCTTGCTTTACACGCTGCGGGTCCGTAGTTCGATTCCTGGCAAGGCTGGTAACACTGGGCGCGTTTCTTTGCACCTATTATTCCTGTTCACCAATTAGTAAAATGGGTACTTGGGTGTTTTTCGACTGGTGTGGGTCGCATCCTGGAACGATTTTGACCTAACTTGCCCTAAATGCTCTGCATATCAAGAGCCTTTCTATATAGTAAGTAAGTTTATTCAGGTATACACAAATACAGTAGGAGGTCACTGATGTCAGCTAGGCCTGTATACCTTGTACATGTACGTGTAGCAATAAAGATATTATTATTATTATTATTATTATTATTATTATTATTATTATTATTTGCCACATTAGTTGTTTAGTTGTTTCGATATTTATCTCTATGTTAGATCTATCTAAGGGTTTATGGCTATACCCCCAGCTCTTAGTTTTCTGGGGTTATTCTTTTATTCTTCGATTTTTGAGCATTGGTGCTTTGCTTTTGCTTCTTTTATAAGCTTCTACACTCTGCTCCTTACTCTTTGGAATTCATTTAGCATTGCAATATCCTGTCTGTTTACCTTAAATCTTTTTAGCAACTGATCCCTGAATTTGGTGCGCTTTTAACAACAGCCTGACTGATTAGAGACTGGGTCGTGTTTAGCTGACGAAGGATCCAGCCTTCACCCATACGTCTTTAGTGTTTCATTAAATACAAAGACTCTGCGAAAATCAATCTAAATATTACGAAAATAAGCTTCACCGACGTTGCATGTTACTATTTCTCATTGTCTCATACTCAGCATCCCCTGCTGCACCACTTGTCTATTCTTCACTCTTTTTTTTTTTTTTAGTTTAATATGTTTATTATGCACCCCATACCCATCCAGTGGGCGGTAGTCAAAAGATTACAGAGGTACATAATGGGTCCAGGGACTGGGCCTCAAAGTTTTGATAGCTGAGCAAGTTACAGAGGTAATGAACTCACAATTTACAAAGGTAATGAACTCGCAATTTACAAAGGTAATGA
The DNA here is from genome assembly GCF_038502225.1 of Cherax quadricarinatus. NCBI lineage: Eukaryota > Metazoa > Arthropoda > Malacostraca > Decapoda > Parastacidae > Cherax > Cherax quadricarinatus. Next base: position 3,640,183 of record NC_091335.1, read on the forward strand.
ACTCCAGGTAGGTCTAGTCACAATCATGACAAGTTACAAAGGTATTTACAGATTACAGAGGTACACAATGGGTCCAGGGACCGGGCTCTCAAACGTTTTCTTTCACTAGTGACTAAAGAAAACCCAACACCTAACCAAAAGTGAGGGATAGACGAATCAGAATGTGACACTCGTATGCAGCTCTTTAGAGTTCTTTGATGCTGGTGAAGGGCTCTTGATTTAGACAAGTAGTTACCCTTGCCCTGAATCAAACCTGACTACCTCCCATTCCCCAGGCGCTGTATGTCTCTACCCCATGATTATAATAAAAACAAGAATAAAGGAACACTGCAGCAGGCCCATTCCAGGCACTTCCTTTCTAAACCCAAACCCTCTAACTGAAATATTTGCCTAAACCTATTCAAGATTTTAGCGTTGATAACAATACTTACTCATGCTGTGAAAAAAAAGGATACTTTAGTATAGCTTAGGACATTTATTATACTACTACTACTACTACTACTACTACTACTACTACTACTAATAATAATAATAATAATAATAATAATAATAATAATAATAATAATAATAATAATATATCTTTATTTCTAAAAGTGCATGTGCAAGGTATAAAGTACTATCTGACAGGGAGAGATACATGATTATATACACCTGGAAAATCCTAGAGGGACTAGTACCGAACTTGCACACGAAAATCACTCACTACGAAAGAAAGAGACTTGGCAGACGATGCAACATCCCCCCCAATGAAAAGCAGGGGTGTCACTAGCACGTTAAGAGACCATACAATAAGTGTCAGGGCCCGAGACTGTTCAACTGCCTCCCAGCATACATAAGGGGGATTACCAACGGACCCCTGGCAGTCTTCAAGCTGGCACTGGACAAGCACCTAAAGTCGGTTCCTGACCAGCCGGGCTGTGGCTCGTACGTTGGTTTGCGTGCAGCCAGCAGCAACAGCCTGGTTGATCAGGCTCTGATCCACCAGGAGGCCTGGTCACAGACCGGGCCGCGGGGGCGTTGACCCCCGGAACTCTCTCCAGGTGACATCACTGACATACTACTATATAGGCTGGAGTTCGTTACCTTTGTAAATTGTGAGTTCATTACCTTTGTAAATTGTGAATTCATTACCTCTGTAACTTGCTCAGCTATCAAAACTTTGGAGTCCAGTCCCTGGACCAATTATGTACCTCTGTAATCTTTTGACTACCGCCCACAGGATGGGTATGGGGTGCATAATAAACATATTAAACTAACTAACTAAGCTTGTTATGCAGAGCAATTCGGGCAAATTAGGTCCGTTTTGTCCCAGGATGCGACCCACACCAGTCGACTAACACCCAGGTACCCATTTTACTGATGGGGAACATAGACAACCTGTGTAAGGAAACACGCCCAATGTTTCTCCCCTCGCCGGGAATCGAACCCGGACTCTCACCGTGTGAAGTGAGGGTTTTAGTCACCAGGCCACGGGGCACCGTTAAGGGGAAACGTTCTGCCATGAGTGGCCTCATCAGTCCTCATGAAACCACTCATGGCGAAACGTTTCCTTTAATAAATGTTCTGAACTGTACACAAGCGTCCTTTTCTTCAGATTGTTTCTAAAATTTATAACCATGCTGTGCATGTCCCACTCAAATGCCTCTCAAAGAAGCAGCATTTGCAGGCGAATCAAAAGAGGAGTGGGACACTTAAGGACCAGTATATTCAATTAAAGAGAGACATAAAAAAAGGAGTAAGAAAAAACCAAAGAGATTTTGAAATTGAAGTTGCAAGGGAATCAAAGTCCAACCCAAAAGGTTTCTTTCATGTATATAGCAGTAAGATTAAGGAGAAGGTAGACCCACTTAAAAGTTGATCAGGTCAGTTTGCAGTCAGTGAAAGATATGTGTTCAATCTTTAATAATTATTTCCTCTCAGTTTTTACGCGGGAAGATACCAGATAACACTTGAATCTGTATAGATTTTTGAAAGGAAGAGTAGCATAGAAAAACCCTGGTATCGTGTCCAATATAGTGACATAAATCCACTGGAGTAACAGCATATTCGATATACCCAGATACAGTTTAATTTCTTTATTATGCACCCCATTCCTATCCCGTGGGTGGTAGTCAAAAGATTACAGAGGCACATATTGGGCCCAGGAACTGGGCCGCAAAGCTCTGATAGCTAAACAAGTTACAGTGGTAATGAACTATTTGCATGTTTATATCCCAGAAAAATATACCAAATAATAGAGCCTACTAGACTGGAGAATACACTAGACCTCATCTTCACTAACAATGATGATCTGATACGAAATGTCACCATATCAAAAACAATATACTCAGATCACAACATAATTGAGGTTCAGTCATGTATGCGCGGAGCCCCAGACCGACATAATGAGGTTAGTCGCGAGGGAGCATTCAACAAATTCAACTTCAACAACAAAAACATAAAGTGGGACCAAGTAAACCAAGTCCTAACCGATATAAGCTGGGAAGATATACTAAGCAACACAAACCCCAACTTATGCCTAGAACAGATTAACTTGGTGGCACTCGATGTATGCACAAGGCTTATTCCTCTAAGAAAAAGGAGGAGTAGATGTAAAATAGAAAGAGACAGGAGCTCCCTTTACAGGCGACGGAAAAGAATAACAGAGCGGCTAAAAGAGGTCAATATATCTGAAATGCGTAGGGAGACACTGGTCAGAGAAATAGCAAGCATCAAACTTAAGCTAAAGGAATCTTATAGGAGTCAGGAACAGCGGGAAGAACTAAAAGCCAAATATGAAATCGAAAGAAACCCAAAGTATTTCTTCTCCTATGCCAAACCAAAGTCGAGAACAACGTCCAGTATTGGGCCCCTACTTAAACAAGATGGGTCCTACACAGATGACAGCAAGGAAATGAGTGAGCTACTCAAGTCCCAATATGACTCAGTTTTTAGCAAGCCGCTAACCAGACTGAGAGTCGAAGATCAAAATGAATTTTTATGAGAGAGCCACAGAATTTGGTTAACACAAGCCTATCTGATGTTATCCTGACGCCAAATGACTTCGAACAGGCGATAAATGACATGCCCATGCACTCTGCCCCAGGGCCAGACTCATGGAACTCTGTGTTCATCAAGAACAGCAAGAAGCCCCTATCACGAGCTTTTACCATCCTATGGAGAGGGAGCATGGACACGGGGGTCGTCCCACAGGTACTAAAAACAACAGACATAGTCCCACTCCACAAAGGGGGCAGTAAAGCAACAGCAAAGAACTACAGACCGATAGCACTAACATCCCATATCATAAAAATCTTTGAAAGGGTCCTAAGAAGCAAGATCACCACCCATCTAGAAGCCCATAAATTACACAACCCAGGGCAACATGGGTTTAGAACAGGTCGCTCCTGTCTGTCTCAACTATTGGATCACTACAACAAGGTCCTAGATGCACTAGAAGACAAAAAGAATGCAGATGTAATATATACAGACTTTGCAAAAGCCTTCGACAAGTGTGACCATGGCGTAATAGCGCACAAAATGCGTGCTGAAGGAATAACGGGAAAAGTCGGTCGATGGATCTATAATTTCCTCACTAACAGAACACAGAGAGTAGTAGTCAACAGAGTAAAGTCCGAAGCAGCTACGGTGAAAAACTCTGCTCCACAAGGCACAGTACTCGCTCCCATCTTGTTCCTCATCCTCATATCTGACATAGACAAGGATGTCAGCCACAGCACCGTGTCTTCCTTTGCAGATGACACCCGAATCTGCATGACAGTGTCTTCTATTGCAGACACTGCAAGGCTCCAGGCGGACATCAACCAAATCTTTCAGTGGGCTGCAGAAAGCAATATGAAGTACAACGATGAGAAATTTCAATTACTCAGATATGGTAAACACGAGGAAATTAAATCTTCATCAGAGTACAAAACAAATTCTGGCCACAAAATAGAGCGAAACACCAACGTCAAAGACCTGGGAGTGATCATGTCGGAGGATCTCACCTTCAAGGACCATAACATTGTATCAATCGCATCTGCTAGAAAAATGACAGGATGGATAATGAGAACCTTCAAAACTAGGGATGCCAATCCCATGATGACACTCTTCAGGTCACTTGTTTTATCTAGGCTGGAATATTGCTGCACACTAACAGCACCTTTCAAGGCAGGTGAAATTGCTGACCTAGAAAATGTACAGAGAACCTTCACGGCGCGCATAACGGAGATAAAACACCTCAATTACTGGGAGCGCTTGAGGTTCCTGAACCTGTATTCCCTGGAACGCAGGAGGGAGAGATACATGATTATGTACACCTGGAAAATCCTAGAGGGACTAGTACCGAACTTGCACACGAAAATCACTCACTACGAAAGCAAAAGACTTGGCAGACGATGCAACATCCCCCCCAATGAAAAGCAGGGGTGTCACTAGCACGTTAAGAGACCATACAATAAGTGTCAGGGGCCCGAGACTGTTCAACTGCCTCCCAGCATACATAAGGAGGATTACCAACAGACCCCTGGCAGACAAGCTGGCACTGGACAAGCACCTAAAGTCGGTTCCTGACCAGCCGGGCTGTGGCTCGTACGTTGGTTTGCGTGCAGCCAGCAGTAACAGCCTGGTTGATCAGGCTCTGATCCACCAGGAGGCCTGGTCACAGACCGGGCCGCGGGGGCGTTGACCCCCGGAACTCTCTCCAGGTAAACTCCAGGTAAATAGTAAGAAAAGGGTGAAAAAGATGGAAAATGAACAGCCCAGATACTTAGGAATCACTGGAGATTTGTGGACTGTAGAAACTTGCACAGAAATTATATTGACGCCTATATAACGAATATAGTAATGTCTGGGAGACAATGGTATCAGTATCACTGGAAACAGCAGCGAAGACAGCAAGAATTAGAATTAAAACTACTGGCGTTAGGAGATGTCAAATATAAGGAACGTGTCCGGGACCTCGTCATGGGAGGAGGGGGGGGGGGACGGACTGCAGACATGGTGTGAACATGTAAATGAAATCACGAGACTGAAACGGAAAAATGAACCACAGAGACTTGTGAAATTACCTATGGTGCCAGCGTTTACGCAAGTACTAAGTTTTAGGTAATTGGTAGAAACTGGGATGGATAACGAAAGGAAGCAAGTAACAGAAACCTAGATCACAGAAGAGAGGACTTTGGTAGGATGAAAAATCTGTGAGAACAGTTCGGCAATAGACGATCCGAGGTTTTCAAAGAAGAGGAGAGCTGCTCACGCACAGGAAAATCGCGATGAACCAAAGGCAGGGAAGCTCCAACACACACAAAAGCATATATAAAACTACAAAAGGAGCTTGACATTACAAATGAAATGTGAACAATTAAATATATCTTCATAAGTACTGAAAGAAATAGCAGAACCACTGAAAAGGGTCGATTTGTGGTCTCCCTGTGTATAAAGTCCCACAGCCTCATCAGTTTATTGGTGAACCTGGACAACGCTGTATGACCCCGGTGGTTTAGCCCTAATTTGCATTATAATAGCGGTGAACCTGGAATTGTTGGTAATCCTTTTTTGCAGTTTTACTATCCTTAGAATCCCCGATACAGGATCTGGTTAATGTCACCTGAAAACACTGAGCGAGGTGCAGAAGTGAGTACAGGTGATGACTGGAGTCCCTCAAGGGTCATTGCCCGGACCTCGACTGTTTCTGATTTAAATAAATGTCCTGCTGGTGACAGCATACACTGGGGGTGGCCATGACAGCATTCACCAGGGAGACCATGACAGCAGGGGAAGCATACACCATGGTGACCGTAATAACATACGCCATGGTGACCATGATAGAATACACCACGGTGACCGTGATAGCAGACACCATAGTGAGAGTGACAGCATACACCAAGGTGACAGTGACAGCATACACCATGGTGACCGCGATAGTATACATTATGGTGACAGTGAGAGCATACACCATGGTGACCCTGACAGCACAAGCATACACCATGGTGACCCTGATAACACAAGCATACACCATGGTGACCCTGATAGCACAAGCATACACCATGGTTACCGTGATAGTATATACCATGGTGACAGTGACAGCATACACCATGGTGACCCTGATAGCATAAGTGACAGTGACAGCACCACGGTGACTGTGAGAGCATACACCATGGTGACTGTGATCAGTGGCGTGCAGAGGGGGGGTGAAGGGGCGGTGGCCCCGGGCATCTCAATGGGGGGGCATCCAATTAGAGAGGGAAATAAGATAGTGATTTGGGGCATACAATCAAGGAGTCTTTGGGGTATACAATCAAGGAGTTGGCCCCAGACATCACCAGACCTCTGCACGCTACTGACTGTGATAGCATACATTATGGTGACCGTGACAGCGATGGCAGGAGAGGCGGGACTCAGGTGCGGGCGGGGGCGGCGTGAGTCTTGCATACCTCTATTGATTACTCGCGGGATACTCACCTGTGTTGCCGCCAGGATCAATGAGAGCTGCGCAGGGGTCGGGAGGCGAGCCTCACCACGACCCGACCCCAGGATAGGTGAGGGCAGGTGAAGAGCGGAAATAAAGAGAGAAAGATAACTGATGTGAGGAAAAGTGAGAAAGAGAAGTTCATGACAGACAAGCAGAAAATAGCCCAGGTACGAGGGAAGACTTGGTCCACATTGTGAGGGAAGTTTGCCTAACATAAGAGGGAAGAAGATTCAGCCCTCGATGAGAGGGGAAGACGACCACCATTAGCGAGGGAAGAAGCTAACTTCCAGGCGAAGAGGCTGCTCCTGCAGGACGAGAGAGGGGGAGAGAATGTGTGGGCATGTACTTACCAATATATGATTACAGGTGTCGATTCATAGCTCTTAGTCCCACCTCTCTGCTGGTCGCTACTAAGGCCACTCTCTCCCGGTTACAAGAGCCTTGTCGTACTTCTTCTTAAAGCTATGTATGGATCTCGCCTCTACCACTTCGCTCTCCATATTGTTCCACTTTCTGACAACTCTAAGGCTGAAGAAATGCTTCCTAATATCCCTCTGACTCATCTGCATTTTCAACTTCCAGTTGTGCCCTCTTGTTCCTGCTTCCCACTTGGTCCTCCAGTTTTTGCACTAATCTCTTGTGTGTGTGTGTGTGTGTGTGTGTGTGTGTGTGTGTGTGTGTGTGTGTGTGTGTGTGTGTGTGTGTGTGTGTGTGTGTGTGTGTGTGTGTGTGTGTGTGTGTTTCAATTTCTTGACATGGTTGGCTAAGTGTGGGGTTCCATACTGGTGCTGCGTACTCCAATATAGGCGTTATGTACACGGTATAAAGTGTTGTGATTGACTCCTTGCTCAGATGTCGAAAAGCTATTCTTAGATTTTCCAGATGCACATCTGTTGCAGCAGTTATTTGGCTGATGTGCGCCCCAGGTGATATACTGGTGGCCCGGTGGCTAAAGCTTCCGCTTCACACACGGAGGGCCCGGGTTCGATTCTCGGCGGGTGGAAACATTTCGACACGTTTCCTTACACCTGTTGTCCTGTTCACCTAGCAGCAAATAGGTACCTGGGTGTTAGTCGACTGGTGTGGGTCGCACCCTGGAGAACAAGATTAAGGACCCCAATGGAAATAAGTTAGACAGCCCTCGATGACACACTGATTTTTTGGGTTGTCCTGGGCGGCTAACCTTCCGGGGTTAAAAATCCGAACGAAATCTTATCTTAATACTCACCCCAAGGGCCTTTTCCTTGAGTAAGGTTTGCAGCCTTTGCCCCCCGAGCCTGTACTTTGTCTGCGATCTTCTTTGTCCTTCCCAGACTTCATAACCTTGTAATTGCTGGGGCTAAACTCCAAGACCCATTTGTCAGACCAGACCTTCAGCCTGTCCAGATTCACTTGTAGTCTTTTCTCGTCCATGTCTGCTTGCGTTCGCCTGATTAGTTTCACATCATCTGCGAACAGGAATATCCCTGCCTCTATCCCTTTTGTCATATCATTCACGTATACAAGAAACAGCACCAACCCTAGTACTTATCCCCGTGGAACCCCGCTCGGCACATGCACCCATTCCGACACCTACACACGAACCAGCTTTCGTTGTTTCCTTCCTGTTATGTATACCCTAATAATCCATTGTAGTGCTTTCCCTGCTATTCCTGCCTACTCTTGTAGCTTTTGTACTAGTCTCTTGTGCGGTACTGTGTCAAAAGTCTTTCTACAGTCCAATAAAATGCAATCTCCCGTCCCTCTTTCTCCTGCCTAACTTCTGTTACCTTATCGTAGAGCTCCAGTAGGTTTGTGACAGGATTTTCCATTCCTAAAGCCGTGTTGCTTGTCATGTATAAACCCTTTCTAGGCGCTCCACCACTCTTCTTCAGATAATCTTCTCCATAACTTTACATACTATACATGTAAGTGACATTGATTTGCAATTTAACGCTACCTCTCTGTCTACTTTCTCAAAAATTTGAACTACATTTGCTATCTTCCACACCTCCGGCAGATGCCTGAGTCGATAGACTTGTTGAAGACTGTTGCTAGAGGCACGCACAGTGCCTCTGCCCCCTCTCTCAGGACCCACGGAGAGATATTATCTGGTCCCACTGCCTTTGAAGTATCTAGCGTACACAGCAGCTTCTCCGCCTCCTGTGTGTACATGGAGAAAAAAGATAACAGAAGACTTTATAGTTCACACCGAGGCTATCTGCAGAGTACTATCTAATGCCATTTCGATGAAAAACTATCTTCTATTATGAGATTGCTGAGGTAAGGTTGGCAAAGAAGGCTCTCTCCCCATCCTCCGGTCATTGCCGCCATGAAACAGGGAAAGAATACCATGCCGGTAATGGAGGTTAGGTAAGGTTCGTCAGGAAACAAGACAAGTGTTTCCTAACGCGGGTCTTAGATGATGGCCCGCCGTTGGAGCTTTTAGTAAGTTTATTCAGGTATACACAAATACAGTTACATAGAATTATCATACATAGCAGCATATGTGTAGAGACCGAGGCCTTCCGCTGCCTTACCGGTCCACCCCTTTAAAAATTAGGGTTATAGTTATATATGGCATACCGGTAATGGACACTTTATACCATGGGCTACAACTACCCTTATTGCAACAGCATTATTGTTGCAGCTACTCATGCGACCTCACTGCTGTCTACCACTAGTTCTACTTATACTGTGGGCAACTGGACATACTATACTGTATAGTTCCAGAACTTCCACTAGGTGGCCACTGCCGGAGTAGACTATCACAGGTGGAATCCTATAGTTGTAAATGCATGTTGAACTGGTTCTGAAATGACAAAACTGATTTTCACTCAACATCTTCAGGGAAGATGAGTCCAGTACTCCACAACTTTGCTAAAATCAAAGATACTCACATTTGCGTTAAAGTTCTTGCCTCGAAGTTTAATACTAATGCTTCGTGTAACCATGTTACCTTGTCCTTCAAAGAGAGAGAGAGAGAGAGAGAGAGAGAGAGAGAGAGAGAGAGAGAGAGAGAGAGAGAGAGAGAGAGAGAGAGAGAGAGAGAGAGAGAGAGAGAGAGAGAGAAAGAGCGAGAGAGAGAGAGAGATGAGGAAGACAACACAAGTGAGGGAGACAACACAGGTGAGGGAGACAAGTGAGGGAGACAACACAGGTGAGAGAGACACAGTACAGGTGAGGGAGATAACACAGGTTAGGGAGATAACACAGGTGAGGAAGACACAACACATGTGAGGGAGACACAACACAGGTGAAGGAGACAACACAGGTGAGGGAGACGCAACACAGGTGAGGGAGATAACACAAGTTAGGGAGATAACACAGATGAGGGAAACAACACAGGTGGAGACACAACACAGTTAAGGGAGAAAACACAGGTGAGGAAGACTCAACACAGGTGAAGGAGGCGAGCCAGGGGTCCGCCCTGCACAGCTCTCAGCGCACCTGTAGACCGTCTAATGTTTATCACAGAGTCATTGGTGTGTGAGCTGTCTGAGGGGAGACACGCGCCCTCACTGTTCTCTCCTCACCCCCTCACCCTACTCTCTCCTCCTCACACCCTGTCCTACACCTCATACCCTCGCTGAGCCTCTTACCCTTAGCCTCCGCTCGCCCCCGTTGAATGATATCGTAAAAAAGCATCAAAACCGCGATAAGTTGTGGATCTGAAGAAGAGTTGGCGTCTGCCAGCTCAAGAGAGTTTTGAGCAGTGTGCTGCATGTCTGACCGTCTCTTCTCTCCCACATACAAGGTGGCTGGTGTGCAGTATAACATGTCCGTCGAGCCGCAAGTAATGACAGTAGGTGTACGTATTACCATGACTCCATCCTGCCTTCATGTGTCTCTCTACCCTTACACCATGTCTATTAAAGGTGCCAACTTCTCTAGACAGGAAGAAGTCAGTTTGCGGTACATGCGTGTGTAGTGATCAGTGCTTTCTCTCTAGTAATGGCATATCGTACACTAGTATGAACCTCGAAGCTCAGGAACTAGAAATGAAAATTAGAGTAATCTTAGGTCCGTCCTGGACCATTATTTAGTTGAATTGGTTGTGACTTGTTCAAGCCACGGTGGTATTGTGATTTGTATTCTTTGTAGTTCAGGTGAATAAATCAAGTTTTTAAGACAAAAACATATGTATTATTATTATTATTATTATTATTATTATTATTATTATTATTATTATTATTATTATTATTATTATGCAAAAGAAAATGAGTGAAAGTAGTGCAGGAAATACGGTTCTGGTGTCATACTTGAGTCTACCAAGAATAACTTTAGTGAATCATAAAACAGTTTGATTCTTCTGTGTATATTCACATTAGAAAAGTGTTTCGTTGTTTATCAAATATAATAATAATAATAATAATAATAATAATAATAATAATAATAATAATAATAATAATAATAATAATAATAATAATAATAATAAAAATAATAATAATAATAATAATAGGATATCAGTTGAATGTCGCTGTTCTGGTTAATAACTTCAAGGAAGTGGGATTCCGTGATGCTAGTGGAGGGCTCAGGATCCGAGGAAATAGTTATACCTTCCTCTTTCTCGAATCAAACATGATCCCCACCCACTCCTCAGGCGATGTCTGATATGACCTTTACCTAAAGGTTTAACAATTCCCAGGGAATATGACAAAATTGATGCCATGGTTCATAAATGCCGAGTGGAAGATGTATAGTATAAGGTAGCCTTAATATTTTTGTCCTAAGTTCCATATCGAAAGAGGAGCCTTCCATTGTAGCACCTTCCTGCCATCGCACGCCAGTTATTATGGCACTCCAAGTACCTTACTCCCTCACTACTATAGGTATTATGACACTCCAGGTACCTTCCTCACTATTATAGGTATTATGACACTCAAGGTACCTTACTCCCTTGCTACCCTAGTTATTAGGATACTCCAAGTACCTTATTCCCTCATTACCATAGCCATTATGGCACACCAGATACCGTCCTCAGTATCAAGGCACTCGTCTTGAAGGGTCCTCCTCTGGCCTTAAGGGGGCAGGTAAGTACCCCTGACTACTAATAATATGCTGAATTTTCCACTAAAATCTACTTTGTCATAATTACTATCGCATTTGGTTTGTCTGTTTCGTAAGGTAAAGTCTGGGATCTTTCCTTAATTCATGGTATAACTTAAATCTTTGAGGGCAACTGTCCTCAAAGATTTGTTAAGTTATACCATGAATTAAGGAAAGATCCCAGACTTTACCTTACGAAACAGACAACACAAATGCGATAGTAATTATGGACAAGGTAGATTATAGTGGAAAAAATGAATATGTTATTAGAAGACGGGAGAACTTACGTGCCTCAACATCTACTCATTCACACTGATCAATGTCCTGGACTCCAGTCAGCACATTCCAAGAATTCCAAACCTGCGTATTGGATACGCGGAAATCTTAGCTTGGTATCATTGTTTCCTAGCAGCCACAGCTATATTCTTGTATAATAATCTAGCTACTTCAAGCCTTTTGCTAGACTAGAAACTTAATAACTATGTAAAACTATAATCTATCCTAACCTCATTTATTATATAGTGCGTGAGGATGTACTACAACAGTACATGACTTAAAACCCATAGTAATTCAAAAATCAGTTTTCAGAATGATCACTCAGGTTTCAAGCACCCTTACCTCCCTCTGTCCAAACGTTCAGATTTACTCTACATATAAAACATTCACACTATTACTGTGCATACTATATGTACATGACAATACATATTAACTTCTTGCTAAAACTCTCAGTCAAGACACAAGACGAAGCAAATATATTTTTGATATCCAACGTGTTCGAATCAGTTTGACTAGAAACTCAATGTATCGAAAATATTGTTAAAAAATACCTGAATTCGATGTAAATTTACGCCGATCGAATGTAATTGTCAAATGCATGTAACCCGGGGTAGTTATCTAGCTCCCACTCTACATTTATTATTATTATTAAAGATTAGCCGGTATTCTCCCGGCCCGGGCCTTTACCAAGTGGTGGCCCGGCCTTGGCTCCCTCTTTAGGGAGTGTCTGAGACCTAAGTCTCCCATGGGATGAGGCACAAGGGGGCAAATGGGAATGACAGTCTTATGAGCTAAAGGCTCGGGCTCAGGCACCTACCCTACCCTAGAAGGGTTAGGCATGGTATCGATCCCCCCACTCTACAGTCACGAACTTGTCACACCTAATCTGCTACTCAATAATTATTGTGACTAAAATTGTTTATACAAGTTTGTATTACTGTCTCTTACATTATAATTGTTGTTATAATGTAGAGTTTTGTTACTTAAAAGTTAAAATTATCATTACATTCAATAATCTTATCAAACACAATTATATTTAACCTCGTAATCAAGTAATTAATTTACCTTCAAGTATTCAGTCATGTAAAATACAGTTATTTTAAATTCGTAAAAATAAAATTTGTTTTTGTTTGTCACTCGATTTACTGATTAAATTTTTACCAGTTTATTAAACTGCTTTCAGTTGTGTTGGCTGTATTTTCATTTCGTTGTAAATATGTATTTCGTCAGTTCACAGAGATTCAAACTTGTTACCATCTTTTTTTTTTTTTGTCTGTTCACAAAAATTCAAACCTGTCCTCGTCTATTCAAGTGGCGGTGGGTATTGTTAGTGAGTGGTGGTGATGGGTATTGTTAGTGAGTGGTGGTGGGTATTGTTAGTGAGTGGTGGTGATGGGTATTGTTAGTGAGTGGTGGTGGGTATTGTTAGTGAGTGGTGGTGATGGGTATTGTTAGTGAGTGGTGGTGATGGGTATTGTTAGTGAGTGGTGGTGGGTATTGTTAGTGAGTGGTGGTGATGGGTATTGTTAGTGAGTGGTGGTGGGTATTGTTAGTGAGTGGTGGTGGTGGGTATTGTTAGTGAGTGGTGGTGATGGGTATTGTTAGTGAGTGGTGGTGATGGGTATTGTTAGTGAGTGGTGGTGGTGGGTATTGTTAGTGAGTGGTGGTGATGGGTATTGTTAGTGAGTGGTGGTGGTGGGTATTGTTAGTGAGTGGTGGTGGGTATTGTTAGTGAGTGGTGGCGGTGGGTATTGTTAGTGAGTGGTGGTGATGGGTATTGTTAGTGAGTGGTGGTGGGTATTGTTAGTGAGTGGTGGCGGTGGGTATTGTTAGTGAGTGGTGGCGGTGGGTATTGTTAGTGAGTGGTGGTGATGGGTATTGTTAGTGAGTGGTGGTGATGGGTATTGTTAGTGAGTGGTGGTGATGGGCATTGTTAGTGAGTGGTGGTGATGGGTATTGTTAGTGAGTGGTGGTGATGGGTATTGTTAGTGAGTGGTGGTGGTGGGTATTGTTAGTGAGTAGTGGTGGTGGGTATTGTTAGTGAGTGGTGGTGGTGGGTATTGTTAGTGAGTGGTGGTGATGGGTATTGTTAGTGAGTGGTGGTGGTGGGTATTGTTAGTGAGTGGTGGTGGGTATTGTTAGTGAGTGGTGGTGGTGGGTATTGTTAGTGAGTGGTGGTGATGGGTATTGTTAGTGAGTGGTGGTGGTGGGTATTGTTAGTGAGTGGTGGTGGTGGGTATTGTTAGTGAGTAGTGGTGGTGGGTATTGTTAGTGAGTGGTGGTGGTGGGTATTGTTAGTGAGTGGTGGTGGTGGGTATTGTTAGTGAGTGGTGGTGGTGGGTATTGTTAGTGAGTGGTGGTGGGTATTGTTAGTGAGTGGTGGTGGTGGGTATTGTTAGTGAGTGGTGGTGGTGGGTATTGTTAGTGAGTGGTGGTGGTGGTGGGTATTGTTAGTGAGTGGTGGTGGTGGGTATTGTTAGAGTGGTGGGCATTGTTAGTGAGTGGTGGTGGTGGGTATTGTTAGTGAGTGGTGGTGGGTATTGTTAGTGAGTGGTGGTGGGTATTGTTAGTGAGTGGTGGTGGTGGGTATTGTTAGTGAGTGGTGGTGGTGGGTATTGTTAGTGAGTGGTGGTGGGTATTGTTAGTGAGTATTGTTAGTGAGTGGTGGTGGGTATTGTTAGTGAGTGGTGGTGGGTATTGTTAGTGAGTGGTGGTGGTGGGTATTGTTAGTGAGTGGTGGTGGTGGGTATTGTTAGTGAGTGGTGGTGGGTATTGTTAGTGAGTGGTGGTGGGTATTGTTAGTGAGTGGTGGTGGTGGGTATTGTTAGTGAGTGGTGGTGGTGGGTATTGTTAGTGAGTGGTGGTGGTGGGTATTGTTAGTGAGTGGTGGGTATTGTTAGTGAGTGGTGGTGGTGGGTATTGTTAGTGAGTGGTGGTGGTGGGTATTGTTAATGAGTGATGGTGGGTATTGTTAGTGAGTGGTGGTGGGTATTGTTAGTGAGTGGTGGTGGTGGTTACTGTTCGTGAGTGGTGGTGGGTATTGTTAGTGAGTGGTGGTGGGTATTGTTAGTGAGTGGTGGTGGTGGATATTGTTAGTGAGTGGTGGTGGTGGGTATTGTTAGTGAGTGGTGGTGGTATTGGGAGTATTGTTAGTGAGTGGTGGTGGTGGTGTTAGGTATTGTTAGTGAGTGGTGGTGGTGGGTATTGTTAGAGTGGTGGGCATTGTTAGTGAGTGGTGGTGGTGGGTATTGTTAGTGAGTGGTGGTGGGTATTGTTAGTGAGTGGTGGTGGGTATTGTTAGTGAGTGGTGGTGGTGGGTATTGTTAGTGAGTGGTGGTGGTGGGTATTGTTAGTGAGTGGTGGTGGTGGGTATTGTTAGTGAGTGGTGGTGGTGGGTATTGTTAGAGTGGTGGGTATTGTTAGTGAGTGGTGGTGGTGGGTATTGTTAGTGAGTGGTGGTGGGTATTGTTAGTGAGTGGTGGTGGGTATTGTTAGTGAGTGGTGGTGGGTATTGTTAGAGTGGTGGTGGTGGGTACTGTTAGTGAGTGGTGGTGGGTACTGTTAGTGAGTGGTGGTGGGTATTGTTAGTGAGTGGTGGTGGGTATTGTTAGTGAGTGGTGGTGGTGGGTATTGTTAGTGAGTGGTGGTGGTGGGTATTGTTAGTGAGTGGTGGTGGTGGGTATTGTTAGTGAGTGGTGGTGGTGGGTATTGTTAATGAGTGATGGTGGGTATTGTTAGTGAGTGGTGGTGGGTATTGTTAGTGAGTGGTGGTGGTGGTTACTGTTCGTGAGTGGTGGTGGGTATTGTAAGTGAGTGGTGGTGGTGGATATTGTTAGTGAGTGGTGGTGGTGGGTATTGTTAGTGAGTGGTGGTGGGTATTGTTAGTGAGTGGTGGTGGTGGGTATTGTTAGAGTGGTGGGTATTGTTAGTGAGTGGTGGTGGTGGGTATTGTTAGTGAGTGGTGGTGGGTATTGTTAGTGAGTGGTGGTGGGTATTGTTAGTGAGTGGTGGTGGTGGGTATTGTTAGTGAGTGGTGGTGGTGGGTATTGTTAGTGAGTGGTGGTGGTGGGTATTGTTAGTGAGTGGTGGTGGTGGGTATTGTTAATGAGTGATGGTGGGTATTAGTGAGTGGTGGTGGGTATTGTTAGTGAGTGGTGGTGGTGGGTACTGTTCGTGAGTGGTGGTGGGTATTGTTAGTGAGTGGTGGTGGGTATTGTTAGTGAGTGGTGGTGGTGGATATTGTTAGTGAGTGGTGGTGGTGGGTATTGTTAGTGAGTGGTGGTGGTGGGTATTGTTAGTGAGTGGTGGTGGGTATTGTTAGTGAGTGGTGGTGGGTATTGTTAGTGAGCGGTGGTGGGTATTGTTAGTGAGTGGTGGTGAGTATTGTTAGTGAGTGGTGGTGGGTATTGTTAGTGAGTGGTGGTGGGTATTGTTAGTGAGTGGTGGTGGATATTGTGAGTGGTGGTGGTGGGTATTGTTAGTGAGTGGGTATTGGTGGTGGGTATTGTTAGTGAGTGGGTATTGGTGGTGGGTATTGTTAGTGAGTGGTGGTGGGTATTAGTGAGTGGTGGTGGTGGATATTGTTAGTGAGTGGTGGTGGTGGGTATTGTTAGTGAGTGGTGGTGGGTATTGTTAGTGAGTGGTGGTGGGTATTGTTAGTGAGCGGTGGTGGGTATTGTTAGTGAGTGGTGGTGAGTATTGTTAGTGAGTGGTGGTGGGTATTGTTAGTGAGTGGTGGTGGGTATTGTTAGTGAGTGGTGGTGGTGGGTATTGTTAGTGAGTGGTGGTGGGTATTGTGAGTGGTGGTGGGTATTGTGAGTGGTGGTGGTGGGTATTGTTAGTGAGTGGGTATTGGTGGTGGGTATTGTTAGTGAGTGGGTATTGGTGGTGGGTATTGTTAGTGAGTGGTGGTGGGTATTAGTGAGTGGTGGTGGTGGATATTGTTAGTGAGTGGTGGTGGTGGGTATTGTTAGTGAGTGGTGGTGGGTATTGTTAGTGAGTGGTGGTGGGTATTGTTAGTGAGCGGTGGTGGGTATTGTTATTGAGTGGTGGTGAGTATTGTTAGTGAGTGGTGGTGGGTATTATTAGTGAGTGGTGGTGGGTTTTGTTAGTGAGTGGTGGTGGTGGGTATTGTTAGTGAGTGGTGGTGGTGGGTATTGTTAGTGAGTGGTGGTGGTGGGTATTGTTAGTGAGTGGTGGTGGGTATTATGAGTGGTGGTGGGTATTGTTAGTGAGTGGTGGTGGGTATTGTTAGTGAGTGGTGGTGGGTATTGTTAATGAGTGGTGGTGGGTATTGTTAGCAAGTGATGGTGGGTATTGTCAGTGAATGGTGGTGGGCATTGTTAGTGAGTGGTGGTGGGTATTGTTAGTGAGTGGTGGTGGCTATTGTGAGTGGTGGTGGTGGGTATTGTTAGTGAGTGGTGGTGGGTATTGTGAGTGGCGGTGGTGGGTATTGTTAGTGAGTGGCGGTGGTGGGTATTGTTAGTGAGTGGCGGTGGTGGGTATTGTTAGTGAGTGGTGGTGGATATTGTTAGTAAGTGGTGGTGGGTATTGCTAGTGAGTGGTGGTGGGTATTATTAGCAAGTGGTGATGGGCATTGTTAGTGAGTGGTTGAGGAAGGATGTTTCTGAGTGGTGGTGAGTATTGTCAGTGAGTGGTTGAGGGAGGATGTTTCTGAGTGGCGGTGGGTATTGTCAGTGAGTGGTTGAGGGAGGATGTTTCTGAGTAGTGGTGGGTACTGTCAGTGAGTGGTTGAAGATGTTTCTGAGTGGCGGTGGGTATTGTCAGTGAATGGTTGGGGAGGATGTTTCTGAGTGGTGGTGGGTATTGTCAGTGAGTGGTTAAGATAAGATTTCGTTCGGATTTTTAACCCCGGAGGGTTAGCCACCCAGGATAACCCAAGAAAGTCAATGCGTCATCGAGGACTGTCTACCTTATTTTCATTGGGGTCCTCAATCTTGTCCCCAGGATGCGACCCACACCAGTCGACTAACACCCAGGTACCTATTTGCTGCTAGGTGAACAGGACAACAGGTGTAAGGAAACGTGTCGAAATGTTTCCACCCGCCGGGAATCGAACCCGGGCCCTCCGTGTGTGAAGCGGGAGCTTTAGCCACCAGGCGGCCGGCCACCGGAGGATGTTTCTGAGTGGTGGTGGGTACTGTCAGTGAGTGGTTGAAGATGTTTCTGAGTGGTGGTGGGTTTTGTCAGTGAGTGGTTGGGGAGGATGTTTCTGAGTGGTAGTGGTGGATATTTTTGTGGGTAACGAAGTGGAGGGGGAATGTTTCTAAGTGGTGGCGGATATGTTGAGTAGGTGATGGACAGGGGCAGCAACAAAATTTAAATCCTGTGGGGTTTCAGGGGTGGCTATAATATTGGGAAGGGGTGCTAGGAAACTTGTTTTGTAGCAGCATTATCACTATTACTATTTTGTAGGGGACTTACACCCCACAAGCTTACCCTTGGCGCCGCCACTGGTGGTATAGGTTGGATGTTTTTGGATGGTGAGTTGGGGTTGCACAGACACTATATCACACACCTTGGCTACACTTGGTTACACCTCAGCACACCAGCAAGTCATGGAAGAACCCACAGTATTCACCACCTCACCCACCTCCCTCCACTACATCAGCAAAACGCTACACGCACATAATATATTAGCATAAATCATTACATGTTTTGTATAAATAATTACAGATTAATGTATATATAATATGTAAATATAAAAATGTCACCATTTAGGGAAGATTGAGGTATAAAATGATGATATGGACTGGAATGGTTAGTATGCGAGGTGATACTTGA
The DNA here is from genome assembly GCF_038502225.1 of Cherax quadricarinatus. Lineage (NCBI taxonomy): Eukaryota > Metazoa > Arthropoda > Malacostraca > Decapoda > Parastacidae > Cherax > Cherax quadricarinatus. The sequence continues at coordinate 3,658,742 of NC_091335.1, forward strand.
GAAGCCTCGCTGTATAGTGGGTTACACTGTGCTTGAAATGATGGCAAAAACCTGTATTGGGTACGTGACATCGCTCCACTGCGCTGATATGTGTAATATAAGAGCACAAGTGTGCTACACACTTGTGAGGGGCGACAAAGGTGCAAATGGGCCAGTGTTTCTCTCAGTACTAGTCTATTACATACTAGCCTAGGTCACACTATGAAAGAAGATACTGTCGTAGGCGTACTGGCCCATACTAAGTAGAACCTAGTCATTTATTTCAAATACTTATAAAGTTACTCAAATTATTTGTTTCATTGAAGCTACTTGGCAGTTTAATCCACTTATTTTTTTTTTTAGGTTTAATAATTTCATTATGCATCGCCATACCCATACTGTGGGTGACAGTCAAAAGATCTCAGAGGCACATAAGTGTACTCACCTAATTGTGGTTGCAGGGGTCGATACTCAGCTCCTGGCGTGTGTGTGTGTGTGTGTGTGTGTGTGTGTGTGTGTGTGTGTGTGTGTGTGTGTGTGTGTGTGTGTGTGTGTGTGTGTGTGTGTGTGTGTGTGTGTGACTCAACAATCAATATTTGCACCAATAACTCATTACAGTTGTGACCGGGTGTGGAAGTGTGAATTGCTCATTACTCTATAATTTGTTCATGATTGTAGCCATGTATAAACGTAAGTAACCATTCTTACAGAATTCATTACCTTTGTAACTTGTGAGCTCATTACCTTTGTACCTAGTTCAGCTATCAAAACTTTGGGGGCCCAGTCCCTGGACCCATTACGTACCTCTGTAATCTGTAAATACCTTTGTAACTTGTCATGATTGTGACTAGACCTACCTGGAGTTCATTACTTTTGTAAATTGTGAGTTCATTACCTTTGTAAATTGTGAGTTCATTACCTCTGTAACTTGCTCAGCTATCAAAACTTTGGAGTCCAGTCCCTGGACCAATTATGTACCTCTGTAATCTTTTGACTACCGCCCACAGGATGGGTATGGGGTGCATAATAAACATATTAAACTAAAGTTAGTGGTAATGAGTTACTTACAAAATTATGATCTGGTAAAAATCGTAATGAGTTGTTTACAAAGACATGAAATCAGTCACAAAAAATATTAAGATGTAGCTTATATGTGATTATGTGTTATCTATAATACTCAATATTTTTGAAGTGTGGTTGAATTCATACAAGTTTAGACGGGTATGAGTTACCGCCCACAGGATGAGTATGGAGTGCATAACAAAGATATTAAACTATTAGTAACTGCAGCGTGTCTTTTCTTCATTAATGTTGGCAGTATGATATTTAAACTCGATGTTTGAGCATATTAGACTGAAGTGAATAGAGGCGAGTTCTCTTCTGGAATGGCAGAATTGCCGAAAAATGTGGTAAAGCACTCACTATGTACAGGGCAAACCTGAAGTCGGAACTTTGTCTTTAAAAAAAAGAAACTGAGATTTGACGTGCTGGAATTACCTTCACCTCTGAGAACAACCCAAAAACACTTTCTACGACCCTGTCCCTTGTGCTAGTGACTCATTCAGTTAAAGGTTCTCACGGTTTTGCAGTGAATAATGACCCTTTTCCTCCATCACAATACCCTTAATTACACGTTATCACCTTCATGACGCTTTTACCTACAACTCTGCGAGACTCATTCCAGTCAGTTTATAACTTGTTAACTCCACATCACAACACATCCAGCTCTTCTCTACACGAGTCTTTCCTGCTTCCCACACGAGAGTGCTCCTTTACACCAGTCACTCTCGACACGCCATAAAAGTGCACCATCCAATTCTTGGAGTAGGAAGTATCAGGGAGGCGGGCGCTGATACACAGTGATACAACACACGACCAACACGAGTCACATTGCTGCTGGTGGAGGAGATGCAGGAGGTAAATCATTTTTATTCACTTACTGTGGTAAACACAAGTCAAAAGCAGCGGCAGAAAAAAAAAATAAGTCTTTGAAATGTTACGTATTATCGTGTTATTACACTTATATACATAAACAAAAAAAAAACTTTTCAAGCTCGTTGATTCCATATTGGTCCTCAGGGTGGAAATTTACTTTCATACTGTCACGGATACTTTTATTACCATAATAGGATTTTGGGGTATCTTTCATCATATAAACACATGTACATCTGTATCTACACTGAGATATATATCTATCGGCAATATATACTGAGATATATATATCGTTCGGTTTGCATTATATACATTTCGAAATACCTAATTAAATGCCATAATAAACCACAGACGTAATATTTCTTGTAGAAATAGTAAACCCTTTCAATATTTTAATTACTGAAATATTTAGTTTACTTTAGGAACATAACGCCTATATTTCCTGTGTACAGATTTTTGGGACGCTGCATATAATGAACTCGTAAATCTTGTATGGGAGAAGACGCTAGTGGTTCATCGTGGTTCCTTCGCCTAGATAGTCATATACCCAGTTCGTGACCAGACCTAACGGTCTGGTGACGACGATGATAAATTAACTGAGAGTTCTATGTTAATATAAAAAATATAATGTAAAACGTGACGCTAAATATATTTCTTTCACAGATTTTGTTCTAGTTAGCCTTGTGAGAAATGCCAGTGTACACACCAGTGGAAACTGTTCGCTGATTGTCAGGTTCCGTGAGTGTGTGAAGGTGAGGCACAGAAGCTACCGTTATGTGTTGACTCAGTGTCCTCGTGGTACAACCTGTCAGAGATTGTCTTTTATAAACAAGTTAAGAGCTTTTATCTTAGCTCATTTCAAAGCCCAACCCTATCTAAGATATACTACCCCCCTTCCTCTTCTTTCCTAACTTTACCCACAACAATTAACTAACATCTACATCCATATTTACGGTTAGGGGAGCATGGGCAACAGGAGTCTTGACTTGCCTATACGCCTTTCACTGCTTGGGAATCGAACCCAAATCCATAAGATTATGAGCCGAACGCTCATGATTTTAAATACGTGACAATGGGCTTATTAAATGATAGTTTAAACTGGGAAAAATAATAACTTTACAACCTACACTTAAAATACTAAATGCATTTGCGTGTCAAGCAATTAATTTTCTGTGGTTAACAAAATATTTCCTGATATGGGGGTTAGTATAGTAACACTATAAAAAAAATCTGAATTGGAGTGACTGGCATTTACAGTGAATTGAGACTTCCGCACATTTCCACACCGTCAACATTAAAGCAGCTACCACACAACAGGTAGGAAAATTAGGACACACACACAAGGGGTCATAACTGGAAGATGAAGACTCAGGTGAGTCACAGGGATGTGAGAAAGTATTTTTTCAGTCATAGAGTTGTCAGGGAGTGGAATAGTCTGGAGAGAAATGTAGTGGAGGCAGGACCCATACATATCTTTAAGAAGAGGTATGATAAAGCTCATGGAGCAGGGAGAGTGAACCTAGTAGCGACTAGTGAAGAGGCGTGACCGAGCTGTGAATCGACCCCTGCAACTGATGAGTTTTCACGAATCTATGATGACAGAAATTTTAATTATTTATGATTAGAGTATAGTAAACAAATGATATACGCCACGAAGGTTTTAATTGTTAGGTAGGACTCCATGTGGACCGATAAATAACTGCAATTGATGGATGGATAAACTGACTGACTGATGTTTATTTGAAATTATCTTACAAATGTTAAACATACAGGTAAACTGCCTGCCACCCTAAATATTGCACCACCATTACCACCACAAACATTGCACCTTTGAGAACCGCACTTCTCAGTGAATATACATAGATATAAATACACCACGTCAATAGATGTGTACTGTATCTCTCAGTGGCGGACCTTGAACTGTTATGGGGGCCCTTCGCAACCCCTTCTCATACAGCAGACCCAATAATGTTTAAGCAATGTGGACCAAAGTGGATTCTGGTGCCCCTCCGGGATTAGGGGCCCTGAAGCTTATGCTTCATTAATTTTATAGCATATTTGCCGCTGATCTTGGCGTATATACACCGCGGTTCATTACAGGACTCCCTGACGTCACATACGATATTTCCGTCATATGAAGCTCACCACACTCACTACTAAGTGATGCCTCAGTGCTCGTAGTGACAGCTGTGAGGTGGAAGGTTTGAGTCAGCCTTGATAACCATCACCACCATAACGGATTATTATAATTACTATAGTCATGGAAAGCTAAACCCGTGTGGTTCAGTCAGCGGTGCGTGGGTAGGGTGAGGGAAACAGTGCTAAAGGAAGAGAGAGAGGCATTCTTAGTTTGGAAATTAGAAAATTCGTTAAAGGCGAAAGCATCAGAGAGAAGGGCATAATAAGCAGGTGAGGCCGTTAAATGAGAGCTCTGATGAATGGAATAGTCACATGAACTGACAAGAGGCTGCATGCACGTTTCAGATATTCCAGGATGTTTTTTACCATAATGATATTTAAGCAGCCGTAGTGGTTTACCTGTTTTAATTCAGACCACTTAGTTCGGCACTGATAAGCCATCAGCCGGTACTGTTGTGGTCCTCTATAAACCCCTCTTCATGTATGCCCTTTACGCATACGCAGTGTCGGCACCAATGAATGGATTATCTTGTTTCAACGACCCGTGTCACGTGACTTTTAAATGAAGACTAAACAATATTTCCCACTGCCAGATGTTGCACGCCCGTTTATGTTACTTGCTTATTGGTGATATAGTGTGACAGAAGTGTGACAAAACATGAGTGACAGTCTACCATGGAATGGTACACAAATAACAAAAAAGGCACAATAAACACCATGGAATGGTGTTTATGGGGTCGCTTAGCAGCCAATGGTAATGGATCGTTCTTGTCCCATCGATCCGCAACTGTGCAAAATTATGAACTTACAAACGGCCGAAATACACGCAAAAAAAAAAATCAGTAATTTATTTAGTAGACAACTATGTAACCCAGTATTCAGGTAAAGGGTATGGACTGAAATGCAAGACGGCTTTCAAATTAGATGTAGAAGTCTCAGTGAGTGTGCTTGTAAATTAATTTTAATTGTTACAACACCATATCACGTTGAACAATACATCCTGACCATCTCTAATTTCCTAACTCATTGAGAATGTATTTCTAAGAGTGGAGAGTTCCCGCAAGGTCACCGACCACTAGCACTCATGATATTCGCAAAAAAGAATTAAGCCTACACGAGTTACTCAGCGCTGTCCACCACCATAAGATAACATTTATTGTTGCTTATAACCTTATTAAAATATACTTCCAAATTTCTCTGCTGTAACTGACTCACTAGCATTGTTATTATTATAATAATTAGGAAGCGCTCAACCTGTAGGGGTCACTTAACGCCTTTGTGACTTAAAGCAAGTTAAAGTTTAGCTTCTGGATCTATTTTTTATTTAAAAATTTGAAAATATATAACAAACAGTTCTCGTTTTAAATATACAAAAAAACGATAAGATTGTGGTTACATAAGATTAGCAGTGAACTAACAAGACATCAACCACAGGATCTATTATGTACTTTTGCAACCTTTAGATTACCACCCACATCAGAGTTTGGGATGCTCTACAGCTCTATGAAATATCTGTTTAGCACAAATATAAATCGACTGCTGTTAGTGAATGAACAGTATTTAACATAGCAATATCGAAACGTGGATGCACGTGGATGGTCCCCAGGATACTAGGATAGGCTTACATTATATGCAGGGGCGGCTCCAAGAGGAACATTGGGGGGATGGAGATTCAGCCTCCAAATTTCAGCCCCCATTCTGAGATCCCTCCAAATTAAAATAGTAATAATAATAACGCTGCATCAAAACAGGTCTCCTAGCCTTCTTTCACCCAGATATCCACCCGTAAGCCCCGTTGACACAAATTCTGGCGCCTTCCCTGATCATATGGATGTTTTTAAGAAGAGCTCCCTAACTTAACCTAATATAGTAGAGCAGCCAGGTGATCTATTATTAAAAAACTATTACATAAACATTTAAAAATATATATGTTGCATGTGCATATGAAACATAATTACAAGTGAGGACCCTAGAGTATGAAGAGCTTTTAGCTCCTGGTCTCAATAACATGCCAGCTAATACCACTTGTCAGTTTGAATACCATCTGCCACTTTAAATGTAATTATTGCCATCTGTCAGTTTGAATACCATCTGCCACTGTAAACATAATTAGTTTGGAAAGCGTTTTTTATTTAATGTGAAATCTGGAGAAGTGAAAGGATTTGAAGTAAACAATGGATGAATGTACGTCGTGTCAAGTTTTGCATCGTTAACCAGGAAATGACGGGGTAGGGGGTAGTGTAATGAGTCATTGCTGGAATATTACCTTCAACAAAGTGTAGTGGTGTGTACTGGACCAACATGTCTCCTCAAGCCCCGCACAGTGGCCTCGTTCACATACATTATGGCGGACTCTCCAACTGTGACACCACCACTGTGACGCCACTACTGTGACACCACTACTGTGACACCACCACTGTGACGCCACTACTGTGATGCCACTACTGTGACACCACTGTGACGCCACCACTGTGATGCCACTACTGTGACACCATCACTGTGACGTCACTACTGTGACCACCACTGTGACACCACTACTGTGACGCCACTACTGTAACACCACCACTGTGACGCCACTACTGTAACACCACCACTGTGACGCCAGTACTGTGACGCCACTGCTGTAACACCACCACTGACGCCACTACTTACAGCTCACCTGATATATATTATACCAGTCTACAACATACTGGAAATAATGAACACACCACGTGAAAACCAGAAAGAGGAAGTGATGTTCCACCGAGGATGACTCAGCAGTTAACTGCAGATGACTCAAGCACTTTAGAAACTAAAATAGAATGTACTTAAGCAACACTTAAACCTCTGACGGTATCTATGCACTTGATTTTTTTCCCCTCGTGAACCCTGAGTATCTTGCGCTCAAATTGTATTTAATTCAGCTTTGGCGGCCACCTTCTGACATTTCATATCCTTGGATGCTAATGTGAAATAACTGAACAGCAGAACGAAGAATAAACGTTACAATATGTACTGTGTATGACGCAATTTACTGATTTTACTAATTGATACATCATCAGTGTATACATGACAGAACACCAGCGTGAGTTGTGTATACACATGACAAACATAACGGGGTGAGCCATGTATACTGTATACATAAAGTATTCTCCACTTCACGTCCTATTAGGTGCCCAAAATCCCCCGGCATGATAGTGGTTCTCTTTGTACCAATCAAATTATGAAATGTAAACACGCGTAGTTAGAACGGTGTTATGCAAGTTACCAAACTGACGGTGAGTTCCCACGAGGAACAAGGACTCTCAACCAGTTCAACCGGGTTTAGCGCTTGTTTTTTTTTTTATAATATAATGATCTGCAACCCGTTTAGAGGAAACTTGTTTACAAACTATTTTTCACCCTAAAAAATCACTCCAGTGACTTAATAAAATTCTACTTAGATCGAAATATCATGAGTATAGTCTGAACATATTACATTTTGCAATAAATTTCTTTCATGGGATGATTGGAGAGGGAAGTCATGTTGTGTTTAGTGAGAATGAGGATAATATTTTCTCATGAGGCTTCAAGACGCAACATGTCCTTAACAATAAACAAATAACCCGCACATAGGAGATTTAGATTTTGCCACCGAAGTGGCTAGTTTATTGTGCACCTCCTGTCCATCCTGTGGACGGCAATGCAAGAGCATATGGATACACAAAACGCCTAGGAACTAATCCCCAAAAGGGTTAACAGGTGTACATATAGATTTATATCTACATATCTCCAGTTTACTTATGTGTTACAAGCAAATTTAGGAAATTTGCTTAGTATATCTGATATCTTATTTTCATTAATAAGATATCTTGACATGTCACATAGGTTATTATACTATCTAACGAAGTTTCGGTCCGACTTGGATCATTTACAGACCTTCATGGACGCCGATGCCATGATATCCTTCAAGAGAGACCCGGTGGTCTGGTGGCTAAAACTCCCGCTTCACACACGGAGGGCCCGGGTTCGATTCCCGGCGGGTGGAAATTCCGACACGTTTCCTTACACCTATTGTCCTGTTCACCTAGCAGCAAATAGGTACCTGGGTGTTAGTCGACTGGTGTGGGTCGCATCCTGGGGGACAAGATTAAGGACCCCAATGGAAATAAGTTAGACAGTCCTCGATGACGCACTGACTTTCTTGGGTTATCCTGGGTGGCTAACCCTCCGGGGTTAAAAATCCGAACGAAATCTTATCTTATGCTGAAGGGAATCAAATCTGATTACCTTTAGTTCCCCGGGTGGTGTATGACCCTTACTGGATTAGTACTTTCCCTTGAATATAGTATAAATCAAGCTAGGATAAATATTAAGCTGATATGTTAACTGCGCAACAGACTTTAGAGCTTACCACACGTAAATAACGACACCTGCTTCAATACACCTGACCTGGCTATTGTTGAAGGTGTTAAGAGCTGACTCACAACACCTAAATAACGGCACCTGCTTCACCACACCTGACCTGGCTATTGTTGAAGGCGAATTGGGTTTTCCTTTGTTTTGTCCTCAATAGATTGGTTCCGGTGGGCAGCTCTGGCGACCGACCACTGAGCCTTGATCAATGGTCAGGTACATTATTTACTGGATGAAGTTGACTGATTTCATTACTAATTTTTTAAACTCATCCCATATTGATAAGAGTATAATTTTGAAACGTGATGTGTTAGGTAAACAGTCCTTTCTTTAATCTTGTAAATATGTGATGTAGATCAGGGTAGTCACACTGCCATGTAACTAAAAACTAGTCTTGATAAAAATGGGCGAATAGTGCAATTTAATTTAACAAAATTAACAAAATTGTTGGATAATATACACATTTCTTGGGTGAAGCATAATTAATTACCATCATGTTCCTCAAGATAAAATTGTGATCCCGTCCCTCATGGTATACCGGATGTTTAATATCTCCCAGTATATATACACCCAGAGTTTACTTCATGCTGAAGAGGGTTGAAGTTTTCTTCAGTGGTGCAGCATTAATTACTCTAGTCACTAGTGCAATCGATAGGCTTTAAAGCCAACAAAGGAACCAACTCTTTCCCATAGGATATGTACACCTCTCTCTCTCTCTCTCTCTCTCTCAGTGTATATACACTGAGAGTTTACTGTAATCTCTATTTTAGGGATCAAGGTAGACTTGGTGAACAGATTATATGCATCCTTACTGTAATCTCTATTTTAGGGATCAAGGTAGACTTGGTGAACAGATTATATGCATCCTTAATGACTCTCCTGTAGTCGATAGGCTTTAAATTTAATTAGCCAACCAACCTTCCCCTCGCCTCCTCTTGTGAGGGGTGACCTTGGACTCGCGTCAACATTCCATATAGATTAAAGCCACTGGACCCCAGCCTGGCTTATACGCCTCTCATCTCCCCTCACTCTCACACTGACTTAATCAATCTCAAGGAACATTTCGATGTCATGAATGACACTGGTTTTATTGAATTTGCTAAACCATTTTCCAACCCTTTCCCGTAGATAGATAGTGACATATCACCTGATGATATTAACATTATTCAGTGGAGAAAAAAGTGGGAGCAACAATTTACAACAATCCCAGAGTTTGAAGAGGACACATTATTATTATTATTATTATTATTATTATTATTATTATTATTATTATTATTATTATTATTATTATTATTATTATTATTATTATGGGGAGCGCTAAACCCAGAGGATTATAGAGCGAATGTGGGGGGATGGAAGGCATTCAGTCTCAATTCAGGGAACTGGAGCACAGATCCAATTTCCTAAATCAAGAGCCCCTCACCAGCATCAAGGAACCTCCATTGAGGGGAGAGGACACTTAGAAGGTGTTTGAGTACTCACCTGTATGTGGCTGCGTGTGTGTGTGTGTATGAAGGAAAAAAAGTGGTGTTGTCAGTATGAACAAAAAGCTGGCCTCGAACAAGCTATTGTCTCTCAACTTGTACCTCACTATTTCACTGCTGACTGAGTTGCTGTTTCCTTTCAAGGCCAATACTGTCAATGCTGGCTGTCTGTACTGCTGTCTAACAAGTACAACGCAAATATAGATTTCAGCCTGACTTGCGGTTTGCTATAACTGACGTGCAGATCAATTTTGAATTCGCCAAAAAAAAGAAAAGTGTAAGATCCTTTAGATGTCAGTAGTGAGGCGACAGAGATGCAAGTATGTGTATTATAATACCAAAGGAAAGAAACAGTCAAAGGCATATTGACAGTATATGTTGGTTGGTTGATCTATTAGGCTGAAAGGCTATTGAGTCAATTAAGCTGCATGTCACTTTGACACCAACCAAGGATACTTTAATCTCTATGATTAAAGTAAACTACGATGTACATTCCTCTAAGAGTATATGCATATCAAGGCCTATACTTTTCAGGATATAGTGACAGTATAGGTGATAGATGGTGCCTATTCGATTTCTATCGACAAACCATAGATCAAAATTTATTTATTCCATGTCTGTTCACCTCGTGGCTCCAAGTGCCAAGTGTATTCGAGACAATGAACATAGCCTTCGTGGCGACCATTGCCTCTAGTGCAAGGTTGAGGAAAAGGGAGAGCTCACGCATCCTGAAGTCAATAAAAGAGACCTCCCCATCTTAGTTTAATATGTTTATTATGCACCCCATACCCATCCAGTGGGCGGTAGTCAAAAGATTACAGAGGTACATAATGGGTCCAGGGACTGGGCCTCAAAGTTTTGATAGCTGAGCAAGTTACAGAGGTAATGAATTCACAATTTACAAAGGTAATGAACTCACAATTTACAAAGGTAATGAACTCCAGGTAGGTCTAGTCACAATCATGACAAGTTACAAAGGTATTTACAGATTACAGAGGTACATAATGGGCCCAGGGACTGGGCCCCAAACTCCCCATCTTAAAGACATGAAAAACTAGTTTGGATGTGACAAGGATGTCACCTAGGCTCGAATCATGGTATTGCTAGTGTGCTTTAGGGCAAGAGCAGTGACTATCGTGTTCAATGAATTGAGAAAAATCATTGTTTTTGTAATACTTATTTGTGTCCCCGAAGGGGTATCTTCAAGTGGCTACCTGGATTTTGTTCTGGTTTCATTCTTATTACTGCAGTTATGGAGGAGCGCTAAACCGGTTTGGGTCACACCGCGCCTGGGGGAATGGAAGGCAATCAGGTTCTGTCCAAGGCAGGGAAGGTAAAATCCAATTCACTGGATCAAGAGCCCTCACCAGCTTCAAGGGACGTAGGTCTCTTGAGGGGTTTTCTTCCAACAAGGTTTGCGTTTTAGCTTGAGAGAGCCTCATCCCATCAGTTTCAAATTTCCAAAACTGGTGGACTGTAACTAAGGAAGGGATCATGAAACTACTGGCATATACAGGTATACTCCTTCCATCCCCGTCCCCTTTTCCGGGTCAGTTTTATGTAAACCATAACCCAATTATATTTTCCGTACAATAACTTGGGAAAGCCTCGTCTGATCGACTTTGAGCTTTTAACACTAGCGCAGTGGTTCCCAAACTTTTTCAGTTTGTTACCCAATTTAACATGCCACATAAAGCATGTTACCCCTTTCACAAAATGTTGTTATTATTGATATATATGGCTAAACGTGAACGTATACAGCCTCGCATACTCTGCTAATCCTAGCAAAACCATTGAAAACGTAAGAACCACACATACATTATATATAAAATTAATAATAGCTACAAATTCACAGTAACAGTGGGTAAATACTAACTATATACTGCACAGGGCAGTACACATACATACCAGCTTATGTCTACCTCGGCTGATGCTCACAGATAAACTGACAGTGTGAAATAGAGGCAGCCTCAGGAAGTGAGTGACGCGTACTGGACAGGTCGATCTGGGCTACTGAGTGACTTTTGTCCTGAAGCATACTTGTCAAAATACTTTTGGGTTTCCACACACTTAGCTATATATTTCTTCTTTTCTAATACTGTATATTAGTTTTTGATGTTTATTGTTATTTGGTTTAACTTTATTACTTACTTATAATAGGTTTACTTTACAACTTTATATACTAAGACAAAGTTAACAATAATCCTCATACCGGGTACCGCATTGTTTTCTTGATTTTCAGAATTCATAACTTTTTTTCTGTCACCCCTCCATTACCCCCCAAAAATGGTTAAATTACCCCCAGGGGGTAATTTACCCCCAGTTTGGGAACCACTGCACTAGCGTATCCTAATTAAAAAAGGTTCAGAGTGTTACTAAGTGTGAGAGATGATAGTTTGCCATTTCTCTTATTAAAATGATAGTAACTCAATATGTTTATTTTATTTTATTCGGGGAAAACACTAAACCCGTTGGGTAATATAGTAACTAGGGAAAGGAAGGCATCTAGGTATAATCCAAGGAAGGGGAAGATAAGTCTTTGGATCAAGAGCCCTGCATCCGTGCTATTAATAACTAAGAGAATGCCTCTTCCGATCTGCTTCAAACCTGGTGTTTCTCTTATTTAGAAAGATTTGGAATGATTTTGGGTTATGCAGACACGAATTTGCTAATTTCATTAAGTTCATTAAATTGAAATATTGGTTTTCGTGTCATAATTATAAATGTTCCATCTGATCATCTTCAAGCTTTCATCTTTGATAATTTAAAAATGCAATTTCTTAGGGGCTTCAAATTTAAAGTTCTGATGTATAGCGGGATGTTGGTCTCTGAGCGATGGTTAGAAAATGCCTCTTCTGATTGGCTTTCAACTTCCGATGCTATTGTGTCATTGTGGAAGTTCGAATTGATTTTAGGTAGTGTAAGTGTCAGCTTGCTATTTTTATTGACGGAGATATTAATTACCATGTATTTAATTGTGAATATCTCTGCTGATTGGCTTAGAATCTTCAATGCCTACATTGAACTGTAGTATCAGAAACTCATGTCTTTTGCGTACAATGATGTGTGTCTCGACTTAAAAGAAGGCTTTGGACAGGCACCTAAAGTCAGTGTGGAAAATTGCATTTATCTGTATGTATAATTATGTACATAACAATAAATGAGCATAGATAATTATTATTTATCAGTTAGACAAGTAGGAATTTGGGACACCTAGGTCGCAAAAATGTCCCCCTTCGATACCTACCACTGTCATATCCACAAGTTGCTCTGGACCTATTAATTAAATGAATTATACATCACCAGGATATAAATTTGTGGACTATATTAAAAAATGATTATATATAAATTCACATATACATAACAGAAGGAAAATATATCTTAATATCACTCACCAATTTGACTGGATATTAAGTTGTATCATACTCAGAAAAACCTCACTAACTAAATTTATGAAAACACTGGCCAGAATTATACACAAATCTAGAGAGCTTATCTGAGGTTCCTGGAGCTGTCTTGTCCAGTCGTCTGATATCTCAAGTTATGCAGGAATGCACATTCAACAATTTCGCCTCCTATTTGAGAGGTGTCAATTCAATTTTAACCTCTAGAGCACGAAAAATTCTTCCCATTATATTAACGTTGTATCCAATTCAAAACCAAGATGGCAAGTCTCCTTCTGTGCAGGCGCAGCTTCCCGCTTTCGATTACATAAATTTTAAATACAGTATGGCCATCTATTTACATTCAGTAACTACTGTATTTCTGGAAAATATATACAGTATTTTCCACAGTCAGTACCTGATCAGCCGGGCTGTGGTTCGTACGCCGGTTTACGTGCAACCAACAGTAACAGCCTGGTTGATCAGGCCCTGATACACCATGAGGCCTGGTCACAGATCGGGCCACGGAGTCGAAACCCTCTCCAGGTATACTAATGGCATACCTTTCTGGGATCGGGGAGTGACTGAAAAAACTTATGCAACACAATTGGTGCAGTTTTGCAACCATCAGCAAAACACCGCAGGAAGTTTTTCGAGTTAGATGGGATAGTTAACTATTTTATATATATATATATATAAGGAATTTTTGTTTGGAGGTGTGACAACGCAACAGCATGATTTAAGCTGCATGGACAAATAAAATCTCACATTTTTTTCAGGCAATATGGTGAAGCTTATAATGAGAGGCAGAATTGATTTATATTAATATGTTACAGGGCGGGAAGACCCTGGATCCCAACCGCTATGCCACCAAGAAGACGGTGGCACAGGGCATGCTGGACGTGGCTCTGCTCACAGCTAATGCTTCACAACTCAAATATGTGTTGGAGGTGGGGGAGCAACACCCATACTATGCTGTCATGTTGGGCCTCATCATCACCTCCCTCGTGCTGCAGGTGGGTCACTGCTCCTTCACATAGATCACTCCCACAGGTCATACCTTGCCTGGGGCGGGACACCTGGTGCTACAACAATTGGAAAATTAAGTATGATAAATTATTTAATATTTCCCTCTCTTCAACGAGGTGTTTCTTGATGCAGGTGAGGCCTCTCCATCCAAACAAATGGACTTGTCCCCTTCTTTGGACTGAACCTGATTGCCGTCCATACCCCAGGCGCTGTATGAACCCTATGGGTATAGCACTTCTTCATAATAATAAAAATTACTATGATATTAATTACCTAAATCTATTAATAATACCTCAGTTTATGAACAGGCATATATATATATATATATATGTATATATATATATATATATACATATATATATATATATATATATATATAAATATATATATTTATATATATATATATATATGTATGTATATATGTATATATGCATTAAGATCACAGTAAACAGGTGGTATCAGAATATGCAAAACAACCACTATGAAAGAATAGTGAAATTCCAAGTGCTTTCGTGACTTCTCACATTATCAAGGAACTAGTTCCTTGATAATGTGAGAAGTCTCGAAAACGCTTGGAATTTCACGATTCTTTCACAGTGGTTGTTTTACTTTATATATATATATATATATATATATATATATATATATATATATATATATATATATATATATATATATATATATATAAGTTAATGTCATTAAATAAATTGACGTTTGGCAAACCTAACAATAACGTTTCGACATCTAAATAAAGTCATTCACGACCGTGTATGTCAGGCCCATACTGGAGTATGCACCACCAGCATAGAACCCACACCTGGTTAAGCACGTCAGAGGTTTGCCACAAGACTAGTACCGGAGCTAAGGGGGTTGTCCTACGAGGAGAAGTTCAGAGAAAACTTTATGACACAGGACAGGAGGGTGAACAGGGGTAGAATGTTTCAAGAGATGGGATACAAGTACAAGAGGTCACAGTTGGAAGCTGAAAACTCAAATGAGTCATAGCCAGAGGCGTTTCTAGAGTTGATGTCACCCGGGGCGGAATCTCGGGTGTCACCCGGGGCGGAATCTCTAGTGTCGTGCGGGGACATTTACTATCCTCGGCTAGCATTTTTACAGCTGAATTGTATGCCATTCTTGTAGCACTTATCCGTATTGCATCTATGCCTGTGTCATCATTTGTGGTTGTCTCAGACTCCCTTAGTGCTCTACAGGCTCTACGAAATTTTGATACGCTTCACCCCCTAGTCCTCCGTATCCAACTTTGGCTACGCCGTATCTCTACCAAACATAAAGATATTGTTTTTTGTTGGGTCCCTGGCCATGTTGACGTACAAGGCAATGAACAGGCAGACACAGCTGCGCGGTGTCTGCCAGTTTCATATAGAGGTGTTCCATTTACGGACTATTTTGCTGTAATAGCTACCCACCTTCACACCCGTTGGTAACAACGTTGGTCTAATCTACTCGGTAACAAACTTCATTCTATTAAACCGAATATAGGTTACTGGCCGTCTTCTTGTCATCAGTGTCGAGGTTGGGAGACTACTCTCTCCCGTCTTCGCATTGGCCACACTTGTCTTACTCATGGGTATCTTATGGAGAGGTACCCTGTTCCTCTGTGAGAAGTGTCAAGTTCCAGTATCGGTTACCCACATTCTGTTAGACTGCCCTCTCTATCAACGAGCACGCAGAATTTACCTCCAACGTCGTCTCCGCTGTACTACTCTCTCTTTACCTTCCCTTCTTGCTGATGGACCCTCCTTTAATGAAATTGAGACACATGTGCAACATCTGGGTATCTTCATTGTAGTGAAGGTTATGTACATGTCCTCAGAATCAAGATTCCTTGATGTTGCAGTGTCTGACACTGCAACATCATGGAATCTTGATTCTGAGGACATGTACATAACCTTCACTACAATAAATATACCCAGATGTTGCACATGTGTCTCAATTTCATCTTGTCGGTATTGTATACCATTCTTGTACACCCTCCTTTAATCCTGACTCTCTCATTGACTTCTTGACAACAACTGACTTACTCCACAAACTCTGATGATGATACCTTTCGCACTCCCCTCAGCCCTTTCAACCTCAATCTCTTGCTACCCTCTACCCTTGCACTATCCGCTGTTCTCTGTAACCTACTAATTATCCCTCTCCCTTTTGCCACCTGATACCCCTGCTTCCTTCCTGCCCCGCAGCGCTGTATAGCCCTTGTGGTTTAGCGCTTCTTTTCGATTATAATAATAATCTGGTGTGACACCCATGAAATTCAAGGGCGGGGGGGATGGGGGGTAAACTCGAGTTACGTCACTACTGCATGACCAGTGACTGCATGACAAATGTTTAACAATGAGAACGTTTAAGGGCCATAAACTGAACAGGAGAATACTTCTCAACTTTATGAATGATAAAATAAATAATCGTAGTAATATTGAGGAAACATAATTTCAAATACCACTTTGAGTACAGCCAACAGATCCCACATTTATTCATCTTCAACTGCCAAAACAACAACAAAAAAAAAACTTGAAAAATAAAGAAAAACATTGCAATATCAGAGAAACACTAGTTCCAATTTGACTTTGAGTACAGGTAACATCTCAGTGTATCTGATCTTACATTACCTTGCCTTCAGTTATGCAAAATTATCTATCACATCATGAAAATCAATTATTTTCCCTATATAGGCTTATTTGTACTTTGTTAATATATAATAAACTATTTAGAAACGAAGGATTCTTCTCTTATGTTGGTGCAGCACTCTTTTGGGCATTAGTGTCACCTTCTTTAGAGGCTCTATGGTGTCACCCGGGGCGGCCTCCCCCCACCCCCCCTTACGACGCCCCTGGTCATAGGGATGTTAGGAAGTATTTCTTCATCCTTAGGGTCATCATGAAGTGGAATAATCTGGATCTGTACATATCATTAAGAAGAGGTATGATAAGGCTCTTGGAGCCGGGAGAGTGAAACTAGTAGCAAGCAACAAATTGGAGAGGCCAGGAGCAACCACACATATAGGTGTGGTACATGTAGGTAACACACATACACACACATGAAATAAATTTTGTCTAAAAGACAAAATTTATTTAATTTATCAACTACAACTGACCAACGCTCACCATTTCTAAGTACTGTATGCCGTAAAGCAGGGCCCAACTGTACTCTGTGACCCATGTGGGTTTAATGTTTCCTCATATAATAATAATAATAATAATAATAATAATAATAATAATAATAAATGTATGTCATCCAAATATGATAGACGTTGTTTTCACTTTGATGTCTGTCCATTCTTACCTTCTAAAAAAATAATGTTTGTTATTCTAAGTTATGTTAATGTAAATTAACCCACATTTACATATAGTTAATTAACAGTAACACACCTCAAAGAAGGTCCCTTGATGCTGGTGAGGGGCTCTTGATCCAGGGAATTGGATCTGTGCTCCAGTTCCCTGAATTGAGCCTGAATGCCTTCCAGCTCCCCCACATGCGCTGTATAATCCTATGGGTTTAACGCTCCCCATGATTATAATAATAATATTAACTAACAGTAACAAAATAAAATAAATGGGCAACCCTAGTGTGGCAGCCCTGAATGAAAATCTCAGAAATTTTCCAATTTCAGAGGAACAAAATCTCTACCCATTACTTAACTTCAACCATTCTTACATTATAAACTGACAGCCTTTCTTAGAGTATAACTGTCAGTCATTATTATAGTACATGTATAATTGTCACTATTCATACAGTACAATTGTCTATGTCAACTCTGCAAACTATATCATGTGATGATGGTCTTTGCCAGTCATTCACACAAGTTAGATTTATAGCCTATGAGCTGCATGTAGACATGAAGTCCACAATTCACTTGTACTCAGACTCTCAGAATAATTTAATCCCTAAAATAGACAAAATAAATTCTTAAGTGTATAGTATACAGTACCATTATATAAACCATTACATGTATAGATATAGATACACACCTTGGGGTATACCTGGAGGGTGTTTTGGGGATCAATGCTCCTGCAGCCTGGTCCATGACCAGGCCTCATGGTGGATCAGGACCTGATCAACCAGGCTGTTAGTCCTGGCCGCATGTAAACTGACATGTGAGCCACAGCCCGGCTGGTCAGGTACTGACTTTAAGTGCCTGTCCAGCGCCTTCTTGAAGACAACCAAGGGTCTATTGGTAATCCCCCTTATGTATGCTGGGAGGCAGTTCAACAGTCTTGAGCCCCTGACACTTATTGTATTGTTTCTTACCGTACTCGTATATACAGATTTTTTTAAAACTCAGTTGTACTGGCGAAGAGCTGTTATCCTACCTCAGCTTATTTCCAAGCCCAACCCAATCACTGGTATACTACCACATCTCAGGATGTGACCCACAACAGTCAAGTAACACCCTGGTACCTACTTACTGCTAGGTGAACAGGGGGCAGCAGGTGTAAGGAAGCATACCTAACGTTTCTACCTGTGCTAGAGATTGAACCAGACACTCAGTATGTGAACTGAGTTCACTGCCAACCTAGTATGTCACTTAGCCAGCAATAAGGAATGAAAATATGAAAAAAAACCATTACAGTTTACCTGGAGAGGGTTTCGGGGGTCAATGCCCCCGCGGCTCAGTCTGAGACCAGGCCTCACGGTGGATCAGGGTCTGATCAACCAGGCTATTACTACTGGCTGCACGCAGGCTGATGTACGAGCCACAGTCCGGTTGGTCAGGTACTGACTTTAGGTGTCTGTCCAGTGCCTTCTTAAAGACAGCCAGGGGTCTATTGGTAATCTCCCTTATGTAGGCTGGGAGGCAGTTGAACAGTCTTGGGCCCTGGACACTTATTGTGTTGTCTCTCAATGTACTTGTTGCGACCCTGCTCTTCATTGGGGGAATGTTGCATCTCCTGCCGAGTCTTTTTGCTTTCATAGTGAGTGATTTTCATGTGCAGGTTTGGTTCCAATCCCTCCAGGACCTTCCAGGACAGTATTGGTTATGCAGAATTTAATTTATTGTTGGGACAGTATTCTTGTGAAACCCTTTCTCACACACACTAATGAGTCACAGGAATGACATAAAGGTGAGAATGAAGTGGACAAACCTGAATAATGCAACCTGTCCTTTTTGTGCATGACATTAGTATTTTACTGTGGATCTTAGCTGATTTTTCATTTTACATTATTATAGTTGGGTTAATGCAAATTTACTGAAGTTAAACATTTTACCATATACATACTGTATAAAATAAAATGCAAGAATGGTTACCCAGTAAATATGTCTTGTGGCTCTAACATCCATCAGGTAAACACAAAGAAAATGGATCATAAAAATCCATAAATGAAAAACCTATGTTGTGCTATAGTACTAATATTGCTCTCTCACTGTTCATTATTTATATTATAAAACCAACAACTTGTTAGGAGGAGGAGCTGTGCAATGATACATTGGAAGCAGACCCCATACGGAGGTTTAAAAGTAGAAATGATAGTCAGTTCAAAGTTAGGAAGTGGGACCAAGAACTGTAAGTCATCCCACAAACTTGGAAAAGTAATTTCACATACACTAGTTCAAATTAAGTGCACTATGCACACTTATTTAGCCATCATGTACAACACATTTATAGAACAATTGATATAGGAAGTTAAATTATGGAGTATTATAACATTCTTAGGTATTTTCATGATTTCTGAGGTCTAATGAGTTGAGAGGAGCTTACTAGAGATATTAAGCTAGGTGTGTATACAGGTGATGGTTGGTCTGCTGTCACTCTCCCTCTCCATGTTCCGAGACTGTAAGCTACACTTGACGAGTTACCATACATCAGCCAACGCCATCAGCTACTTCAACGTGGGAGCAGTGTTCGTCATCACATCACTTAATATCATCATCAACAGCTTTGGCCTAAGGCCTACTGGCATTCCAGCTCTCAGCCCAGATATTTTTTAATGGATTGCATATTATATTTAAACTTCAAGACCCATGCAAGTGTAAGCTCTGCTATGCCTTACTGGATAAGATTTCACTTAAATATTTGGTCTGCACCTGAATTTGCATATGCAGTCTGCATTTGGCAGGACTTCATCATATTTAGAATCCTTTGTAAGCCTATAGTATACTCATATTTAAATTATTAAATAATGCACTAGATATGCTAAATGTTTCTGTGAGAAGAGTACTGTATAGGGAAAACAATATGATATTAAAAGATTATATACAGGTATGGTATTACATACTAGTTTATACAAGTGTAAAAAGGATATTTTATAAGAGCAATTACGCATTCTGCCTGAAAATTCATTCTTATACTGAATGTGTTCCCAACATTATATTGCTGTAGAAATTATCTATTTTACAGAAAATGTTCCATAAGAATCTCTGAATAAGTGTTTTCCCTTATTTATTGAGCTCACCACTGCATGATACGAAACAATGGCACTACTAAACATTAAGAGAATGATTACAGTTAGTGAGAATTATGTAACCTAATTCAAGATTCTTTATATGTTGTACTTGTTATTATGTAAATTTAGCGTTATTTATATGCACTGCATCAGTGAGTTGTTTCTGCTGAATTACATACTGTGTGATGGAGCCTAAAATAAAAAAAACCATGTGAATATTTGGTGAACATAGCCTGGGAAGGTAAGTTGGTCAAGTCTAATATTTGCTTTAGTCAAGAATAAATACTGATATATAACTGGTAAAACTTTACAATTTAAGGAGCACCATGTATGGATAAGGTGCAAAAGACTATAGAAGAAAGATAGAAAAAAATTACCCCTTAACAGGATTTTACACAACTCACCATGACTTGTAGCTGTTTTACTTCACTGGAATGTTCAACTGTTGAGGTGATGTACAAAGATAGGATCAAATATGGAAAAAATATAATTTATTGACTATACAGTTAACTACATTGGGAAAGGAAACACAGAAGGGGTGGGAGTGTATGGAGATGAGCTATCATTTCTTTAACTGGCTGTGTTTCTTATTCAGTTACATGTAATAATAAATACTTACATATGTATGCTACTAGTACAGTGGACCCCCGCATAACGATCACCTCCGAATGCGACCAATTATGTAAGTGTATTTATGTAAGTGCGTTTGTACGTGTATGTTTGGGGGTCTGAAATGGACTAATCTACTTCACAATATTCCTTATGGGAACAAATTCGGTCAGTACTGGCACCTGAACATACTTCTGGAGTGAAAAAATATCGTTAACCGGGGGTCCACTGTATAGCCATCAGCATGGTACTGTTGATCATGTGTACAACAATAATAAGGCTATATTGTTGAGTGACAAGAACACATCCTTGACTAAGATGATAAGCCACAGGCTTAATTTCTCCATCATCATCAGCTAAAAAAATTTAAATTTATTTGTCATACATTTCTTTTCAGACTCATTTTTAAGTTTGTATATTTTTAGAACAATTTATGACAAGAAACTATTATTATTGCACAGCATCATGATCATGTGGCATCATCAACTGGACTGAGCAACAAACAAATCAACAGCCACCACCAATCACTGTGTGATTTGACCTGACTTTAAATGACCTAAATACATATACAGTAACCTGATTGTCAAGCACTGGTAGAGATTGCCATTAACCTGGGCATAAATTATATAAAAAACCTAACATAATTGTGTTAATTCCAAACCTTAATTAGTCTGCAAGTCAATCCCTTTATTTGGGTACAAAGGAGCAGGTCTGATTCCATTGATTCTTGTACAGCCCTGCATATCATGCAGTCTCATAAAACAAAGAGTACTTGGAAAAACCATGTACTGTATGTATTTTAATTGAGTCTTTTTATCTTTCTTCCATAGTCTTGGCAACCACATGAGAAATTTATTATAGATTCATTTTTGTGATAAATTTGTCTGTCATAGGGGCTGACGGCGGTCTTGCTGGGAGTCTTGACAGTGTTAAATATTAAAAAGCCGCATCATCAATATCCAGCCGAAGTGATTAATCATGTGGTGATGGGGCTCAACATGCTTATTATGGCATTTGATGGTATTCAGACGAGCTTCGACAAAGGTTTTCTTCACCCGGAAAACTTCACCAACACCCTCCTTAAAAAACGCCCTTAAAGTAAGACCCGCCGATAGTTTCCTTCAAGGTAGCAACCACTTGACTTCCATTCATACTTTCCTAAATATGCAAGGAAAACATGAAATTTCAGAGATTGACGAAACTTACACAATAACTGTAATGTTCACTTTTATTTAACAAATTAAATATTGAAAATACAAATTAACCTATTTTTTGGCTGCAGAGGTTTTTAAGTCGATTCAGCGTGTTTGTCCTCATGTTTTGGAAAGTTGGCAAGCTCGCCCACCAGGCCTTATGACAATGCATGTTGCTCCACACCAGGGTCGGTTGCTTCCTGCTGCCGCTACTGCCCCAGAACCTCAATAAGGCTGCCACGACTTACAGAGGCCTTACTGGTGGTCACCACAGCAGGAGGCAACTGAAACTCTTCCTGTCACTGTATTCTACAGTGTTAATTCTGGTTTGCAGATAAGCTGTAAAAGCAAGTTTGAATAAATAAATTTTTATCACACATGATGATACTGTATCTAAAATTAAATCTTTTATCTTAAGTGCTTGCCCTGTATATGTAGAGTAACTTGCTGATTTATTGTTTTAGGTGCTGGTGGGCGTACTCTTCATGATTATCGGCGGGATGGACATTAATGATCCTGAACAGCAAACAGCCGCAAACATTTTGAATAACATCATCCTAATCTTCGTCTTCATCATTTCTGTGGATAACGTTATCATTTCCTCCTTTGGTATAGATTCTGTTAACATCAAGAAAGAAAGTAAAACTCTATGAGGCAATTACTATCATGAACTGATTACCATATACCCATTTGCCCCTCCTTTTGTGTATGGAAAATATTTTTCATGCCTACAACCCATCATCTTTCATATCTGCCACCCATCATCCTCCATACCTGGTCACCACACCTCTTATACTCCATAGTCGGTAGCCATAGAGGACTTCCACCATGCTTGATAGTAGTGGTTGGATACTTGAGAAGCCAGGATGGAGGGTGGTAGTGCAGCTCCTGTGATCACCATGTGTGCCTGTCCTGACGCATGTCTTGACATTACCTGACCTTTGGCTAATCAGCCAGTTAGCAACCTGAGAATAGCACTTTGTAAATGTTGTCATGGAAGTGATTGAGTGGTTTTTGAAAACATGTTAAACATGAGAGCTTAGATTGAAACTTAACATCTCTTTCCCAGTATCACAATGAGAAATTCTACGTATCTTTGACAGTCTTTTAGTTTATTGATCAATGAACAAACTATAATGCTTTTCATATTAACATCAAAATATCTTATTCATATAGGTTGGCTAAACAATTCTCTTTCATTCTACTGTGGTACAATGATATAATTGTTTTAGATCATTTGGTTAATTTTTTGAATGAGGTTATATATTCTAAATGAAAATCAAGTGTTTTAAATTATTATTGTGAATTTTGGACTAGACTTGCTTTGTGAATACTGGAGTGGAAGTGTGAGCAAACCATCAGTTAAACTCAGTGGATCCAACAGAAACAACTACATCATGCTACTCATATTTTACTAAACAAATGTAAATGATATAGGATAAGGTTTTGTCTTAATTAAATACTGTAATAATATGTAGTCTTTTCAACTCAATGCTATATTGTAATGTTATCTGTAGAAATATCAGACTGAATTTAGTTTCAATTAATAGGATACAGTATCATATTTGGTTAAAACTGACACCCATGATTGTGTAATAAGTTTGTGTTTAATAGTGATATATATAGTTGTGTAGTATAGGGAATGAAATGGATCAATGAAACATTACCTAAGGGTTCCACTGAGGGCCCCATGTGATCAAGGTATCTTTTACAAATTAGCTGAGGCCTTTGATTTTGCTTTATGTTAAAAATATTTAATAGCCTTGTCACCTCAGTAAAATGAGAGATCCTCTACACCAGTTAAAATCCTTGGGAGTAGAACCAAAAATACTACTCGTTCAAGCAAATGATTGTTTTTATTGAACTGTATTTTATTAATAATAATGTTTTTAATATTCACAAATACAGGAAACCTCTCATTAATGGATTTTGGCAATTTTGGATAAAAGAATTGACTAAACATTGAAAACATCAGACAAAATGGATAAAAGTCTTTTTGTCCATAATGATAGAGTTCAGTTGTCTTCCGAAGTATTGAACTAAATTTGATAACTCCAGCATTTATCCAGTACTGGCCAAAGCAGCCATGTCCAAGACCCATCTGTTTTCATTATTTCCTGAGTTGTAGGCCACCCATGCCAGTTTTACTGTTTGTGCACATTTACAGTAGTCATTCAGTCTAATTTTCCCAGGATTTAGTGTTTTGTGTTACTTAACATATTAAGTAAAGTGTAGTTAACAATGCTTCTAAAGCAAAAGGTGGTGCCAAGAGGAAATGTGTGGTTCTCAGTGCTAAGAAGAAATGAACTAATAAAGAAGGTTGAGTCTGGTGTCTCAGTGGCATGGGTATGTGAGGAATTTGGTATTAAGAAGCAAGTATAAATTTACAGACTATGCTGTTTAGCATAAATGCTAGTGGAGCTTTATAGTTCCTCTGACTTTAAATAAAAATTATTCTGAGTCATCACTATCAGTAATAGCAATTTACATCTCATCTCTCCATTACAGAAAGTTGAATAAAATTACTGTAAATTATGTACAGTAACTATAAAATTTCTCCATGGGGAAGTGGAACAGAATTCTTCCTCCATAAGCCATGCGTGTCGTAAGAGGCAACTAAAATGCCGGGAGCAAGGGGCTAGTAACCCCTTCTTCTGTATATATTACTAAACTTGAAAGGAGAAACTTTCGTTTTTCCTTTTGGGCCACCCCACCTCAGTGGGATACGGCTGGTACGTTGAAAGAAAGAAAGAACTATAAAATTACTATACAATACAGTAATGTACTGCAGGTTACCGAGAATACCCATATTCTCAGTGTCTGGTTGCCTTCTGCACTAGCAGACCAAGTCTGCTAGTTCACAATACAGTTGTCTAATCTTGAAAAATGAATTTCACAATTTGGAAGTTTCAGACAATCGGCGTTATCATACACTACCTCTTCCCTATTAGTCCATTAATGAGAAGGTCCACTGTAATTATTATCTGAACAAATGTGAGGCATTATCATGTGCAAAAAATTTGACATGTATGTAAAAAATAAGTGAAGTAATAATAATAATTGTGTATGCAAGGATATCAAAAACAATAATTTGAAAGCAAAAGAAGACAACTGCTCTCATTGAAGATAAAATGAATCTATTATTTCTGGCTGCTGTTTGACCTTAAACATGTTTGTTTTGAAGATAGAATGAAAGTATTATTTCTGGCTGCTGTTTGATCTTACACATTTGTTTCATTTGCCACACCTTATAGTAGTACAAGAATATTAAGGCTATGTTTGATATCTATATAAAAATTATATACATTATAATAATACTATATTAAGTTTAGGCTTAGCTGTATGTCGATGCCTAAATATATTAAAAAAAAAAAAAAAAGGTATCGAGCAAAATTGTACATGTGCCTTTGTTTATGTATGTCCTTGTTCTTAAAGATTTAGCTGTGTAATGTACGTAGAATGTCTGCGGGTATTAGCCCCATTAATATTATAGAAATTTAAATTAGTTCCTTGGATTCATTAGGAAGTTTGAATTGCTTGACAATCATGATGTAAAAAATACCTATGGATGTTAATTTCCTTGCGATGTTCCCTGTGTGAGTGGCAGTCAGGGCGGCGAGATGTCAGACTTGGCTAAATGTAACTCACAGCCTATTCTTTCCTAAAAATGATGCAGTCCTAGCACTAAAACTGTGATAGTCATATCAGAACAAGGATTTTTTTCATGATTACTATCTAAAATAATTTTCACACTGACTGCAATGATCATGAGTCTGGCATTTCTGCTTATGTGTAAAGAACTTTGGAATTTTAGATCACTTTTATTTTCTTCTTGAAATTTATTACAAATAAATATAAATCTAGATATTGACAACTACCTGTATTTGAAGCAATATTAATAGTAGATGCATGAAATTTCACGTTATTCCTTAAAGTCTGTACAAACATACAAAGCCTTCTCCTCAAAAAATTTAAACATGTTTATGCCTCAGGAACCAGAAAATAAATGAAGATTTTCTGTAAAGACTCTCTGTGTCAGTGTTTGTGTACTTTATATAAGCTCTGTAGTTGCTCATATTTCAATTGTTTATATTTAAATTAAATATCTACATAGAATCCAAACTTGTAGCAACTACACATAAAAAACTTAAAAGATACACACACAACCACAGTTTTTTTTAAGGAGCTTGATTGTGCATTTTTCATTGTGCAGCGAGGCATCCATGTATCACGTGACTTGAGGGTGACTGCATCTTACCGTGCTGAAGTGACCCATGATTCTAGAGTTCCTCACGCTTGCTCGCTCACTCATCTCCAAATTCACAATTCTTCTCTATTGAGTTAAGCTACTTATGACTTTCAGTAGCATTTGTTACTATACTTTGTAATTAAAATAAGCTGTGATACACTGACTCCAAGTACAACACTCAATGTTACTGTACAATCACAAGTTTGTATGAAGCAATACTTTTTCAAATACTATAAACGTGAGTAAACACAGATGTGGTTGTTCTCGTTCACATGATGTAGGTTTTACTGGTTATGATAATAAACATACTGGGTTGACTGTGTATCTCTTTCCATACAAGTGAATATAATCTAAGTATGCATTAAAACTAGATGGATGCCATATACCCTGGACCATAAAAGCATTGGACACTACAGTATATGTCAAATGATTCAAACAAACGCCTGACTGCATTTGTGTCTGGTTACTTGTTTACTGTATTTCATTACAACCCTGGCTTTAAGGATACATCAGTGTACATCACAATTGGGTAAATGTAATGTCTCTAGGCTTATTTACTCTAAACCATTTGAGTTTTTCATAATTCTAATTGACTGACTGAATGAATGAATGGGAAAGTGAGTGAATGAGAGTGAGTGTGCATGCATGAGGGGGTGTGCATATGTGCACATTAAAAAAAATAGCAATAAACGATTCTAACTTTTTCAAGAAGTAGGGTGGAGACTCAAACTGGGGTCAGGTATAATGCTGGTCCACCATTCAAGCTAGGGAATTGGAGTTACTCTTTTCTTCCTTGGATGAAATCTGATTCCTCAGATGCTGTATGAGCCTCATAGGTTTAATGCTACTGCATGAAAATAGTAATAATAATATTTTTTTTTTTTAACACATTGTCCATTTCCCACCGAGGCAGGGTGACCCAAAAAGAAAGAAAAGCCTTTCATCATCATTCAACACTCGCCATCACTCAGACATAATCACTGTCTTTGCAGAGGCACTCAGGCACAACAGTTTAGATGTCCCTCCAAACTGCCAATATCCCAAACCCCTCCTTTAAAGTGCAGGCTTGTACTTCCCACTTACAGAGCTCAAGTCCAGCTAACCGGTTTCCCTGAATCCCTTCACAAAATATTACCCTGCTCACACTCCAACAGCTTGTCAAAAGTCCCAAAAATCATGACTCTTATGGGTTTAGCACTTAGTTTTGATTGTAATAATATTTTTTTTTTTAACATGTCGGCCATTTCCTACGACTGAAGGGCAGGAAATAATAATAATAAAATAATAATCAGTGATAAACAGAAAATATGAGTAGTAGGACTCACGAAATCGTAATGACATGATTGCAAACAAACCATACCATGGACAGGGATAGAACCCACGATCAGAGTCTCAAAACTCCAGATCGTCGCGTTAGCCACGCAATGGTCTGGAGTTTTGAGATTCTCTGATCGTGGGTTCTATCCCCACCTGTGGTATGGTTTATATGAATAGTAGTAATGGAGAAAGTGAGATAACAAGGTGGGATATGAATATTTTGTTACAAGAAGTATTTTCTGAAAGCAGAAACTGATGAATATGGAGACCATATAAGAGTTTTTTTCTTCTTAAGAGTGCAGTATAATATGAATACAAAGCATGTGGCCAGTAGGTGAAATGTAGTAAGAATACGGCAGGTGCAAATGAGATAAAAAAAAGATACCCCTCAGATGGGTGATAAATGGGAAACATGGTAAGTTGCAGAAGTCACCCCTTAGATAGGAGTTACAATGGAAAGCATGGTGTTGGAGTTGCAAAAGTCACTCCTTAGATGGGAGTTATTAAGAAAACATGGTTTTGGAATTACAGAAGTCATCCCTCAGACAAAAGTTATTATGTGAACCATAATGTTATAGTTATATGAAAGTAACTCCTTAGACAGGAGTTACTATGTGAAACAAGATGTTGGAGTCATAAAAGTCATTCATCAGTTTGAGTAACTACAACAACTACATTAATGATACATCCTGAATGTGCTTGAGACCTCTGTATAGCAATGGTTTGTCATAAGAAAACATTTTGGCAGGCAAGATTAGGCTGTGATAAAAAGCCACATTTTAATTATATATTTTGTATAATTTATCAGCACTATATCCATCACAGTAGAGCATGTTATATAAATTTATCGAGTGGTCATAACTGTAGTGAGGTAGTGTCTTTTCTCTTCACCACCAAGGATACCAATATCAGCTACAACTTCTTCTATACCCACAGTATGCCAGCCTTCTTCATCCACTTCACTGTTGTACTCCAATCCTAAGTCATTCAACACCTGGGAAATATAGTTATATTTATAACAGATTAAGAATTCCAAATTTATCTCCATATTGCAGAGTTAACCGTGAGCAACTTTAGAGGAAAATAACAAATGTATTGACCACAGTTTATTCAATTTTTGGCTAGACAGTTTCCTCAAGATTAAGGAAGTATGGGCCCAGAGCTATTATACAGTGCCACCTGGTAATGTACTGGTGGTACATACATAGCAGCACATTAGAATAAACAGGCTTTTTATGAAGTAACAAGTAGAAAGCTTTGACACTAAGAATAATTCTTCGTTTAATTATATAAAAATATATTCGAATATAAATTCAGATTCTATGAATCTTTGTATTAAACCATCAGTTTTATGCCAAATTTCACTTGAGTAATTTAAAATGCCATGTTACCAGTCTTTTGGCTGCCAACAAAGTAACTAACATTACTGAGTTCCTAACATAATTATCACCTATCTATTAGGGAACAATGAGGTATATACAGTGGACCCCCGCTTAACGATCACCTCCAAATGCGACCAATTATGTAAGTGTATTTATGTAAGTGCGTTTGTACGTGTATGTTTGGGGGTCTGAAATGGACTAATCTACTTCACAATATTCCTTATGGGAAAAAATAGTAACCTGAACATACTACTGGAATGAAAAAAGTTCGTTAACCGGGGGTCCACTGTACTTGTTAAGGTGATCACTGACTGGGCAACTGTAAAGTTTACAATGATCCTATGGATATGTGACCCAGCCTGGCCTAGAATATAAACTGAAGGTCAAATGTGGTAACTATCCTGATATAGCATATTAGACATGTCATGGCCCTTACCACATAAAAACAGGGAGTAACCTACATAGATCACCACTCGATGAGCCACCAGTTCAAGAGCAGATAATTATCTAAATCATGACAGTGGTTGTTATCACAGGGACAAATAGGTTCCTGATGCATGTGCTTAATTACAAAAGGAAGCTTGTGATGTTAAATATGCTCTTCATGTGCTTGCATACATTTACAACAATCAGTATGTTTGCTGGCCAGCACAGACATGCTTAAGCCATTCTCTAACCTTAGAATTCAGGGTTTTGCAAATGGCCTGTATATGAGATCCTCTACCTGCATCCACACTGATGAAGGTATCTAGCAATTCGACTGAATATTACGTATAAATCAAGTATAACATGTACATAACACCAACCTCTCTTTTGTTCCACAGAAAAGATATTTATTATTCAGATCCACTAGTGAAGAAGCAAATGAACTGATCTTATATGTCAAAGAAGCTAGAAAAATGTCCTTAAATATATATGAGTGAAACTGATAAAAACCAGCCACCAAACCCCTACTTATGATTCAAACACTAATTCACTTACCGTTTCATTTTCATTCATAAGAGCAATGTTGTGGAGCACACAGGTTGCTTTTACAAGCTTTTCTTCATCTTCTACATGACCATCAACCATTTGCATACGTCTGAACCTAGATTTAAATACTGTCATTGCATTGGTGGTCAATTTGTGAGCCTCCTGGTGATTCTCATTGTACAATGCCTCCTGTTAAGAAAATAATAGTAAACAAAGATATTCACGCATAACATTACCAATATCCTGTGGCTACTAAATTTTTCTAATCTCAGCATTTATCAAGATCACTTCACTGAAAAACTAGTGAAAGAAAATATTCTAAATAGTTACATTAAGTACATAATGGGTGATAAGCCTGTAGGGATCATACAGTGCCTGGGGATATGGTAGGCTCTCAGGTTTGATCCAAGGAAAGGGAGAATAGGTTTAATTCCTTGAATCAAAATGCTCTCATAGGCATCAAGATACCTCCCTTGAGGGGCCAAGAAAATTACAGTTTTATTAAACTGTATGAAGATATTATTAAACTGTATGAAGATATAAAGTTTTTCAAAGCATAATTTTACACATTTGAAAAGTAGGCAAAAATTTGTTTATACATATTCTCAGTGCTGTATGACCCTAGTGGGTGTAGCGTTTGGTTATGATTGAAATAATAATTATACATATTCTGCAGCTTTAAGCTAACCTGGTATGACAACATTTCAGTCATGTGTGGAGTCAACAGGGCTGGTGCCAAAGGGTATACAGCTGGAGCAACTAAGTGTGTCTCTGCACTTGTAAGATTCTGGATGGTTAACCAGGCACTTGATTCCTATTACACAGTGACAAAGTGTTTCAGTGGAAGCACATAAAAATTTTGAAGTACACTACTTTGAATGTGTCAATTTTCTTAAGGGCAATATTTCAATACAAAATGGCTAGTAAACATTATTGACTTCAATCAAAAATAAGTTAGTACAACATTAGCTGTATAATACAAAATCTACCTGGAAAATCTGTATCCGCGTTCCTGTCTTTGGGGAATCTAAGTGAATATCCCGGAATACAAGTCTGTGATCAACAATGAACTGAAGAACAAAAGCACATTTAGTTCCAGTTTCTCCATTGGCATACACATATTTGCAAGCATCATCTACAAGAGGCAGAGTCATGTGAATCAGAGAGGCATCCATGGCACCAAACACTCCTGGGAACCCACAGTCCTGCTTAATAATCTCAGCTATTTGTACCCTAGTGAAGAAAAAACACCAAGAATCAACAGCACATTGTATTAGCAAATGCAACATATTTTACATTATATTAAATGGAATACATACATAATAACTAAGAAATAGGTGTCTTTAACATCCACCCACATGATTGGAAAATTATAAGAAAATTAAATAATTGATGCAGGAAGTCAGTATTTGATAAAATTCACACACTTGTTTTACAATAGGGTTTATTTCCTAATAATGTGAATAACTACAGTACTACGTTATCCATGGAGGCAAAGAAGGGAAATGTACAGGAGTATAGTGGTACCAACACTTATATGGGTGTGAAGCATGGGTTGTAAATGGCACAATGTTGTAAATGCTGGAGGCACTGGAGATATCCTGTCTTAGGGCAACGAGTGGTGTAAATATTATGCAGAGAATTCATAGTGTGGAAATTAGGTGGTGGTGTAGAGTTACTAATAGTATCAGTCAGAGAGCTGAAGAGGGGTTGTTGATGTGGTTTGGTCATTTAGAGAGAACAGAACAAAGTAGAATGACTTGGAGAGCATATAAATCTGTAAGGAAAGGAAGGTGGGGTAGGGGTCATCCTCAAAAAGGTTGGAGGGAGGGGGTAAAGGAGGTTTTGTGGGTGAGGGGCTTGGACTTCCACCAAGCATGCATGAGCATGTTAGATAGGAGTGAATGGAGACAAATGGTTTTTGGGACCTGACAAGCTGTCGGAGTGTGAGCAGGATAATATCTTGTGAAGGGATTCAGGGAAACCGGTTAGCCGGACTTGGTACCTGGAAATGGGAAATACAATGCCTGCACTTTAAAGGAGGGGTTTGGGATATTGGCAGTTCAGAGGGACATCTAAACTCTCATATCTGAGTGCCTCTGAAAAGACAGTGATTATGTATGAGTGATGGTGAAAGTGTTGAATGATGAAAGTTTTTTCTTTCTTTCTGGGATTTTTTTTCTTTTTGGGTCACTTTGCCTCGGTGGGAAACGGCCAACATGTTAAAAAAAAAAAAACTAAAGTACTTGCTAGCACTCACCTTTCCTCAATAGGAGGCCAAATAATATACTTATCTAACTGCTTTAGAAGGAACTCAGCAAACTTGACAATTACTTCTGTGAATCTAGAAGCCTTCACTTTAAATCTGTAGAAAATAAACATTACTAATAAGCAAGAAATGGCATGGGAGTTGTTGAACATTTGTTGTAATCTGGATGCCAACCAAGTTCACTTAATGGCATAAAGTATGAGGTCTTTAATTAGGTACCTGTTTCATAAGAAAACTCTCCTTCCTTGATGGGGTGGCCTCAGTACCTTGGGCAAGTATTTAAAACACTACTACAACTTAGTGAAGAGTATATGAGAAACAGCCAGAAATACCTGAACCAATAAGTGCTTGGGTTGAACATAGATTATCACACTGTTTTCCATAACATGTGGCCCATATATATCTCTTCAAAATTATAAATACTGTCGGAGCTTGGATTTGTTACTTTATCCCGATAATATTACACTGTAAATCTACTAGGATGTACAGTACTGACTTATTACAATATTCATCCCTTGTTTATTAATATTCTGTATGACTTCTATGGGTTTAGCACTTATCTGTGAATATTATAATACAATACATGTGTTTACTTTTGTTAGTCAAACACTACTTTCCTGAATCCTAGCCATTTGGATCCTGAATATCTCTAAACACAATATTAATCTAACAAACTTTAGTGAAAAATACTGCAAGTGCTATCTTACTTCGTACTGGCTGAAGTCAGACTCTCAGTAGAGCCAAGATAATATAAAGCAGCTAATACTTGGTGATCTAGTGGCTCCTTTTCCGGTGATGTTAATTCACCAGTGTCTTGTCCAATCGCTTTCTCTTTCTGCCACTCATCAACTAGAAACTATTGGAAAAATATATATAATAAAATTACTGTATGTTATGTAAATTATTCAATACTATCAGTACAACTTATGTCAAGATAATGCAACAAAATTTTAAATGAAAAGCTTATTATACAAACTGTGCTTTTTCAAAAAGGCAATAAAGGCACATGTGAATGGATAAATAATTGAACAAACAATAAATATACAAAAAAATCAGCACACTAAAAGTCCAACTTTTTTTCTTAGGCCATAGGAAGACCAAGTAGTTTCTTTCAATTTTTTTTTTTTTGACACAGCAGTTTCCCACCAAAATGGTATAACCCAAAGAAGAAAACACATTTACCATCACTCATTCAATCCAATAACTTTTTTGCCGACATGTGCAGATATCATAATTCAAATCACCTTTCACAACCCATTTTTCAAAGAGCAGGCACAAGTAATCACAGAAAAGAATTACTGGAAATTGTAATTATTATGTTATATTTGAATGTAATTAACAATGAACTACTTTCTGTGCATTTCAATGAGCTATGCAGGAACCAATATAACAACTGATTACAAAGAGTCTTCACTTAACCTCTGCGAGGCATCTAACCATGGGTGGGAGTGATGAGTGTCTGCAAAACTTAATAAGTCATGCCTACCTACTCAACCAGATGTTAACTCCATCTCATAAGTTGGGTAGAATGTCACTAATGTTCTCTCTCTCTACCTTTGCTACATGTTTAAAGTGCAGTACTCCCTCATCGCTCAAGCTAATATCTATAAACTAAGGTGTGTGAAGCTGTCTAACTCTAAGCTTTAAACATGATTTCACTATCTTTACTGCTTTGATCCTCTGCACCATTCCAGCTGCAATTTAACCTCTTACACTCTGCTGGTAGGTTATGTATGAATGAGAGTTATCTCCTAAGTTAGCACCTGATCCTCTGCTACTGCCTGCATCAACACTCCTGTGTACCACCATTTTATTTCATGTGTTTAGCTCTTGATCAAATTAATTTTTTTTTCCATTCATTTTTCATAGTCTGCTTCATTTAAGATAATTATACTCCATTTTTGCATTTTTTATTCTCTATCTTGTAATTAAAGTTTACAATTTGGTGTTACATTATCTTTGCTTTAACCCTACTTGATTATTATTACTAAGAGGTTGTATTCTTTACAGTTATGCACAATTCAAGAAAGAAAAATATCAAAAGTGGAATGATTAAGCAAAGAGAATATTTTTAAACATACATTTCAGTAAGTAGTAATACCAAGATGTTTGTAAAGACAAACAAAGAGGTCTCTTGCATATACGTAATGCCTTTATTTTAAATATGACAACTGAAATTTTGAAATTAAATGAAATATACCTGCACCTAAAATGCCGGGAGCAAGGGGCTAGTAACCCCTTCTCCTGCATAAATTACTAAATTCAAAAAGAGAAACTTTCGTTTTTCTTTTTGGGCCACCCTGCCTCGGTGGGATACAGCTGGTTTGTTGAAAGAAAGATTGAAAGATACCTGCGCTTCTCATCAACGGCAAAAATTTGAACAACATTACTAAATCTAAAACACTTACCTGAAACAAAGGTTTTGTGACTCTAAAAGTGTGTAGAAAATTGACATCAGTTAGGTAGGTATCCCAGTGAGGAAAATTTAATAATCTACCACCTCGAGACTTCTGGTTCTTGTTAAACTGAAAGAATTTAATCCAGGTATTACTCTCTTAGCCATATACAAGTGTAGTATATGCATATTTCAAGGCATCATTAAAATTATGTGATCTCTTAATCAAAACACATGTTTATGAACTAGGCATAATTTGATAACTTTATTATGCTGCCTGTCCCCATCCTGTGAGTGGTTGTAATAAGCTTATAATTCAATAAGGAACTGGGCCCAGGAACTAGACAAACTTAAAAAGAAATCCTCATTTACTAATATGAAATGATTATGAAGATCATATGTAGTGAAAACCTGACATATGACCACCAAGTTGTAGCTAAAGACACATGAGCAAACATTTAGGTCATTTTTTTTCCACAATAAAATGTCATGAATATTTGCTCATGTGTCTTTAACCACACAAGATCATATGTATTAATATTTATAAAATAATTATTACAAATAGAAAATGCTCACAAGTTACTTGAGAGAAACAATATTACAATCAGTCTTTATTCACAGCTTCCCATTTACTGTTGAAGGAACGAACCTATTTCCACAGGAAAAAACAAGGTATATATTCACTGAATCACAAAATGAGCCCAGATCTGAAATAACAATTCCTTACTTTATTTTCCCTCTTTGCTGATGGACCCACCTTTGACAGACTTCCTCTTTGACTTTTTGACAGCAACTGATTTATTACACAAACTTTGATAATCCTTCCTTTAGCACTCCTCACAACCCTTCCTAACTTTACCTTTATTATCATCTCCACCCTTATTTATCCTTAGATTCTGCATCAGTTCCTACCTTGCAATACTGTATGATCCTAGTAGGTTTAGCATTTCCTTTTGATAGTAATAATGTATAACTACATTTGTGATCACATCTCCTGTATACATTACTAAAGCTAAAAAAAAAAAATTGTTTTTCTTTTCGAGTCACCCTGCCTCGGTGGGATACGGCCAGTTTGTTGAAAGAAGAACTGCATTTGCATACCGAAGATTCACAGAACCTCTAGGAATGTAACCCCAGGAATTTGGGTGGCCAACTGTACTAACAATAATAATTTAGAAAAATAATAATTTAGAAAAAACACTTCATAACTTCAAAATGAAATTCCTAGGTGATTAATGAATAAGAGATAAACTGCAAAATACATATACAGTGGACCCCCGGTTAACGATATTTTTTCACTCCAGAAGTATGTTCAGGTGCCAGTACTGACCGAATTTGTTCCCATAAGGAATATTGTGAAGTAGATTAGTCCATTTCAGACCCCCAAACATACACGTACAAACGCACTTACATAAATACACTTACATAATTGGTCGCATTCGGAGGTGATCGTTATGCGGGGGTCCACTGTACTAAAATTTTCAGTGAAGTCCAAAATTATGTAGAAATTATGGTGTCACCTTCATGGAAGAGCTGTACTAATTTTTCAGAATTATTAACTAAGGTATGTATTCTTGAAAGAATGATTTCAGAATAAAAGCAATAAGGTTTCTTACCCATTTTAATAGGTTTTTTTCATGGCTACAGTGATCTGATTCCTTTGGCAGTTGAATGTATATCCTTCGTTCACCCTCTGCTTGACCATCTCTGAGTGCCAAACGTAGGAGATTTGATTTCAACTTTTTCTCTTGTTGAGAATTCATCTCCACCTGTTTAATATATACAAAGCAAAGAAGAGTATTACTGTAGTTCCTACATAATACATACAGGCTTTCAATATAAATAAATTAAGAATTCTTTGCACCTAGAAAGTCTGTTTAAATATTTTCTTTACCACTCACTGTGCTACATGCACTGCATACAAGATTACACATTTTTATCATAAGAACTTTATATGCATCATTATGACTTAAATTTCATGAATATTAAATGTATTATAGTATTAACAGTGTAGTGTACTACACATTAGTAGTATCTACTCTATGAGGTAAAACTTTTTAACAAACATTTCTGGACATACAGTGGACCCCCGACTTACGAACAGCTCCCAACTCGAACAATTATGTAAGTGTATTTTTGTTAGTGCTTTTGTAGGTGTATTTTTGGGGGTCTGAAATGGACTAATCTAATTTACAATATTCCTTATGGGAGCAAATTCGTTCGGTAACGGCACCCGAACAGCCTTCTGGAACGAATTAATATCGTAAGTCAGGGGTCCACTGTATATTTTTCTGGAGCTATGACCTGTTTCAGGGTTGCATCTTTTCGAATGCCACTTTTTGGAACAATGTAAATGGCTTACCTGTACCATACACCCAATACATCCAAGCTCTGCCACCTTATTACACGTACCACATACTGTACATGTACTGCATAAATTTCACTAATAGTTAACCTTGGAAGTAAGAGTTCCAGATTTACATATCTCATTGTGTGCCCATATCTCCCTCCTTTATCTGTTATGGGTTTCAGGGATCACTGCCCTCATTGCCTGGTTCAAAACCAAGACTCTTAAATTATTAAGGAAACATTTCATACTGAATGTAAGATTTAGCTGAATTCTATGATTTTGTCTCCAAACAAGTACATTTTACTGACAGTTAATAAAGCAACCTGCCAGCTGTTAACATCAACATAAAGTATTAATTAAAAATAAACTACAGAAAATAAATTCTATATACTGTAGTGTCAAACAAATGCAACAGTTTATTAAAAGAAAAGGACATGAATCTTATAAAGCTTAATTAAAATAATTAGCATAACTTACCTTAAAGTCAGGAAATTTAATAACATCTTTAAGAAATATCTTTGCAGGACAATTTACTTTCTTTGACAGATGACCATTCGGCTCCTCTTCTTTTGTCAGCACATTCTAAAAGAAAATGCATTGTATTATTACAGCATTATTATTATTATATTCCTAAGAAAACACTATACTTATAGGATCAATCTTGATCTGAGGAAAGGGAGGGGTAGCTCAAATTCCTTGAATCAAGTTTCCTTCATTAGCCCTGGAAAGGAGAAAATCCACTAAGAGTGTCCAGTTAATTGAAATGAGCAGAATCTCAACCTATCCACAATATCTGTTTATCTCTCTAGACATAATTGATGTTCTATTATCCTAGGCACTCATCTAACTTGAGAGGGTGATGCTAAACATAATCTTCTAATCCTTCTTAAATTGGCTTTGCCAGGATCTCTCTCTCTGTTTCCCATCAGGTGAATGTAAGGAGGTACAAAGGCACAGGAGAAATAATCGACATACAATCCTAAGCTGGGTGGATGTGGTAGGACCTCATGGAACAAGATGATGAGGAATAGTTATAAAAGGTCTTTCAGAAAGACTTGATTTGCAACACCTGTCACTTGTCAGACGAGTTTCAGAATAGATACCAAACAGGGATATATCAACAAAAATATAACAGTCTCTCCACTCACCACCGAGGCTAACAAGGAAACACACGAAATGCACCATAGGCTCTAGGTGTAATAGAGATATAGAAGCAGGTAACCATCCAAGAGCCTAGGAACAGCCAAAGAACTAAAAGGGTATGTACCATCTGTTGCCTGCCTGACCTAAGCTTAATATGACCAGCTGAATGATTCAATAGGACTAATATTGAATAACATGATTTACCTTTATTCATCACCAAAGAAACATATTGTTCCCTGATATGCTGCAGCTACAAGAGAGGGTTTAACTTCTAGATTAGTGGAAACAAGAACATGGTCTCCATGCATAAGATATACTTGGAAGCAGCACTAAGTCTGCATCCACCTTGGCATGGAAAGCCCCAGCCAGTACTGCCCAAGGCATCTGCCAAAAAAACAGCAATCCCTATAACAAAAAAAGGGAGTTTAACCTTATAATTTATAATAATAATAATAATAATGATAAATCTTTTATTTCTACAGGTACATGATACAACTGATACAGATCTAGCTGATATCACTGACATATTATATAAAAAGCCCCTGGTTATACAGACTATTTCAGGCAACTTAGGTCAATCTTATTCCCCAGGATGTAACCAACAACAGTCATCTAACATGCAGGTATCTACTTACTGCTAGGTGAACAGAGGCAGCAAGTGTATAGAAACACTATCAATGTTTCACCTGTGTCAGGGTGGAAAGGGACATTTGGTAAAAAAAAAAAAAATTAATGGCAACAGTGGGGTTCATCACATCCCTTATACTCAGTATGAGTTCAGGGTTGGAATTCTTTTCATCAGTGGTGTATGGTAATGTTCTAACCTCACACCTGTAGGAGTCGTCCTAGGAAAGGTTGGAGGGGAGGGGTAGAGGAGGTTTTGTGTGAGAGGGGGTTTTTCCTTCCAGCACGCATGCATGAGTGTGTTAAGTAGGAGTGAATGGAGACAAATGGTTTTTGGGACTTGACGAGCTGTAGAAGTGTGAGCAGGGTAATATTTTGTGAAGGGATTCAGGGAAACTGGTTAGCCGGACTTGAGTCCTGGAGGTGGGAAGTACAATGCCTGCACTTTAAAGGATAGGTCTGGGATATTGGCTGTTTGGAGTGATATCTAAACTGTCATATCTGAGCACCTCTGCAAAGACAGTGATTATGTATGAATAATAGTGAAAGTGTTGAATGATGATGAAAGTTTTTTCTTTCTTTCTGGGTTACCCTACTTCGGTGGGAAATCGTCAATGTGTTTAAAAATAAAAAAGCAATAATTCCTTTCTCCTTATCAAAATGCACTGAAAAACTGCTGAATTCATTATGATGCTGAAGATGAGATATTAAATCTTATATTATTTTTAGATGGAATGAAAAATTATGTAGTACAAGAATGATAACAATGATGTATGCATCAAAAAAATTTCCAACAGTAAAAAAATAGCGTTTGCACCCTACAGGAACCATACACCCCTATGTGTCTAGGCAATGTCTGCAAAAGTTAACGTCTTAAACTTACAAGGTGGTAATCATACAGAATGACCTGTTGTACTGCTATGCCAATTTGTAAAATGTACTCCAAGATAAATCTACTAGCTAGGTATATTAATGTGATGGCTATTTAAGTAGGCATGGAAAAGCTAGAAAAAATGAACAGTATTTGATACAAAAAATTACAGTTAACAAATAAAACACTGCACTTGTTCCTTTAAATCAAAATATTGCATAAAATGAAATTAAATAGCTCTGTCACTTTATTATAAAAATAAGAAAGTTTGTAATTACCTTTCTTTTCTCATGGTTATGTTTCTTTTGGTATGTACTTCTGTAAACACCATACTGACACTCCAGCACTTTAGTGCCATTAGTTATGTAGGGAACACCATCAAACTCTGGTAGAGTATTTTCCCTTAACTCTTCATGCTGCCACAAGATCTTACGATTCAGAACACACCAGTCTGAAAGTTGCAGCTGTAGTAGTAAACTGAATATGTGGATATATATGGAAGAGCAGATAACATGTTCTGTTTGGTTCTATATGGAGGTTATCTACTGAAAAATTTAATACTACTTTTGCTTGAAATGTCACTAACCCTATTGCAAAAGAAGAGGTAAGGACAGAAAAGACAGAATGCTGTATTTCCACTACCCATTCTCTCTTTCATAATTACAGATTAATTCCACACGACATCATGGGGTGAGCACCCAACATACTCTCACTCAATCATGTTCCAGTACTAGTGACTAGAAATAAAACTGTGTATATTTGAAGTATGACTTTACATCATTATTGTTATTTTTATTATTCTTCTTATTACTGTTATTCTTCTTCCTCTTTCAATAAATTGGCTGTATCCCACCAAGGCAGGGTGGCCCAAAATGAAAAATAAAAGTTTCTCTATTTCAATTTAGTAATACTATACAGGAGAAGGGGTTACCAGCCCCTTGCTCCAAGCATTTTAGTCGCCTCTTACGACACACATGGCTTACGGAGGAAGAATTTTGTTCCAATTTCCCATGGAGATTACTGTTACTATTATTGTATATTATTATTTTATAACTACGTATATGTACTAAAATAATGTACTACTAACTACTACTACTACTATTATTACTGTACCATACAACCATGTACAAATGTACAGTATCTACAGTGAAATGTACAGTATCTACAGTGAAATGTTTTGTCATTTACTGCATAGATTATTTTGACCTGTCTCTAAATGGTTGGAGGTTTGGACACTAAAAGCAAATGTTGTAGAGTATGACTCCTGTCTTTGCAGTAGATGAATATTATTCATGAGAGATACTACTTACCCTCTCTTCCAAAACTCCGCTGCACCTTGTAGCAGACAAAACGAGATGATGTCCTCTGCTGAAACAGTCTTACAGTTTCATTTGCCTTTTCCAAAGTGAGAACATAGCCACAATTGGGTTTAACCATATAATCAAAGTAACCAGTTCCCATTACTGCTTCAGCGATCATTTCTCCACTTACCATCTCATCCTTAACACTAACTTCTACTGTATCCTCATTAGTATCTATTTTAACTTTTTCATGAATACCATTCACAGCATTATTTTCAGAGTTCTTATTTGCTTCTCTCATTGACAAATGATATTTTCTAAAAGCTCTTTTAGCAGGAGGTGGATATATTACAGTATTCTTATTAACATCATGATTATGAGTTTTAAAGTACTTAACTGAAACAGAACCATCACGACATTCCTTCACTAGCATCCTTGCAGGGCAAATGATACCAGACTTTACTCTTCCTTTCCTCCACTTTTTTGATGAAACTCTACCTGTATCACTGGATGCATCTGAATACCTGTCTGGTCCACTGTACTGACATACAAAGCATAAGTATGCTTTACCATCATTAGATGTTATACTGTGCCTTGTGCTGAAATATGAAAAAGACTTTACCTCTTCATCCTCCTTCCAAAGTTTGAATTCAGTAAGTGAAGTGAAATGCTTCTCTAATACATTAACCTCCATATCTGTATGATCACTCTCCATGTGTTTCATCATAGATGAAATATGAAAAAACACTTTTTCACATGATGGATGAATACACTGTGTTTTTCTTAACTTGCCTCCAACACCACAAGATTCCATGTGCCGCTTTAAGCTCTGCAAATGGCCATACACTGTATCACAGTTTTGGCACTTGAAACCATGTATATTATTAGGATAGGGTTCATCTATATCAGGATGATCTTTAGCAATGTGCTCCATCATCCTGGATGTGTGGAAGAATTCCTTTGTGCATGCAGAGTGAATGCACTGTGTTTTCCTTAATTTCCCTCTTTTACCACATGTATGTGTATGAGACTTCAGACTTCGTTCATGAGAATATTCTCGATCACATTTTGGACACTTGAAACTGGTAACCTTTGCAGGTTCAACATATTCTATGTCAGGATGCTCTTCTTTAACATGCTGAATAAGTCTGTACTTATGGAAAAACTCTCTTTTACAAAGTGGATGAATGCATGGTGTTTTCTTCACTTTACTTCGGTTTCCACAAGATTTTTCATGGGTTAAGAAACTGGACAAATAAGTAAAAGTATGCAAACAATTATGGCAACTATAGTTTGGGATGGGCTCTAGCACTGCCTTTGTTTTTGGGTGCTCTTTCAT
Organism: Cherax quadricarinatus; assembly: GCF_038502225.1. Classification (NCBI taxonomy): domain Eukaryota; kingdom Metazoa; phylum Arthropoda; class Malacostraca; order Decapoda; family Parastacidae; genus Cherax; species Cherax quadricarinatus. The sequence continues at coordinate 3,701,484 of NC_091335.1, forward strand.
CACATGACGCTTCATAATAGATTTTTGAGTAAAGTGCTTCCTACAGGAAGGATATATACACTTTATTTTATTTACAATACCAAGTTGACTGGTACTCTTGAGAGTGACTGATTTACCACAGAGTGCTTCATGATAGTGCAAAACTGACAGATTAGTAAACATACGCTCACAATTACAACAAATATACTCAGGATTAATGAAATTTGGATTTGCCTTAAGTTCTGGCCCTTCTTCATCAGTGTGTTCCCTTTCATAATGCTCCATCATTCGAAATTTATGGAAGAATGCCTTCGTACATGTCGGGTATATGCAACGTGTCTTTCTTAAATTACTGACTTTATTGCATATTCTACTATGGGATTCTAAGGTCCACATGTGTGAATACCCTTGATCACAATTCTCACACTTATACCTAAGCTGCCGTCTTGGCCGTGTACATTTGTTTTCAAAACTACTTTGGCTATCATGTACTTCATGCTTGTATTTTACACTTACTAACTCTTTGTGAAGTTTAGTATCTATCAGTTTGTGAGCAGGCTTTATATCATCTTTCTCTTGTTTGAGATGAATAACTTTTATTATGGACTGAGATTCTAAAGCCTTGATTTTGACAATAGGTTGAAGAGCTTTAATTACAGAATCAGGTGAAGCATTAATTACATCATGTAAAAATTCACTATCATCAATTTCATGCTTAAACTGTAGAGGTAGGTTCATTAACTCTGGATCTGGATGAATAGAAATTGATTCACACACAGGCTCAACTCCATGTCTTTCAGCACAATAATTTCCATGATCTTCATTTACCTCTGGATAATTTGTCCTGAAGTGGGTGCTGGCACTTACTGAATTTTTCTGAATACATTCAGTAGCTTCAAATAACTTTTTCTCCAGAGTATTATCCATCATCTTGGGTTCATCCTTTTCTTGGTATCCAGCAACATCATTCTGAGTTGCTCTAATGCACTTGTTTATCTTTAACAAGTCAGTGTCAAGCTTAAAATTACTTATTTCTGTTTTTTCTAAATTCTCATTCCAAGTTACATGATTGTTCAAAAAATTCTCATCCATTTCACTTTCTTCCATCTGAAAAATACAACATAGTATTAATATTGTTATCATAACTAATATTAGTGTCTTGCAAATAAAGAAGTGCCTGGTAACTACATGTTAATTAGATGAGGTGCTTTGGCTTTGATTATTAGATCTACCTTACTTCCTTCTCGTCTCTTGAAGAGGTACCAAAAACAAATATCATTCAAAACACCTTTGTAGTTCCATAACAAAAATGCACCAAACCAATAATGCCTTACCTTATCTAACTTAACCAAAGCAACCTAAATACATTAAACCAAAAACAGCCAAAGCACCTATAAACAGTAGGTCCCTGACTTATGATATACTGCACTTATGATATTGGCACTCTGGAACCAAAGAATCACTTACGAGTGTTGAGCTGCATTACAATTATTGCAAATATTCAAAACAAATTATTTTAAATAAATGCTTCTCTCTCTTATTTTGCAGCCACATGCATTCATGTATTGTGTATGTTCATTGCATGGATGTATAAAGCTCACATAATTTGGCATGGATTAGTAAAGAAGTGTTGTTTAGTATACTGTTGTTTAGTATGTCAGTGGGTGACAGGTGGGGAGGACATGGTAAAGCAGGGAGGATGATGGGTTGCTTGGGAATCTGAAAAAGAGGCCCCTAACTCAAATTAGTGGCCAAGGAAGGATGAGACTAGGGGTGGGTGATATGCCACTGAGGTAGGTGAGTAGCCTTGGGGGTAAAACTCTGGCATTTGGCTAGTGGCAGAGGAAGGTGGGAAAGGCTGAGCCTGGGAAATGGGTGGGTTGTCAGAACCTGGAAAATGGGTGGGCTGTCAGAACCTGGGAATGGGAAAGCCCCAGTCCCTGGCTGGTGAATGAGGGGCAAGGACCAAGGAGTGATTTTTCTTAGAAGGTGGGTTGCCAGAAAGCCTGAGGAGGAAGTGGAGGCCCTGGCCCTAGCCTGGTGACTGAGGGTAAAGAACTGAGGGATGGGTAGTTACCTGGGGAGGTGAGTGGTTTGCAGAGAGCCTGGGTAATGGAAGGCTTGGCCCCAGGTTGGTGACCATGGGAAAGGAAAGGACAAGTGACTCCCTTTCTCTCCTCTCCTTCACCAGTCTGGCCAACTGTACTTAACCCAACCTCCCCATACACTATCCTCACCACTTCTCCACTAACATGATATGCCATGTGCCCAAACACCTTAGGCTTTTGCAGTTATCAGTGAGATGGTGGAGAGCATACGTCAAGTAAGTTGTGTTAGATGTGATAGGAAAGGCAGTGGAAGTGAATGGGAGAGTGGAAGAGAGGGAAGGAATGCAAGAGAGAAAAGTAAGTAAGGAGATAGAAGGGAGAAGGAAGAGGAAGCAGAGAGGGTGACTCATGTGAGTATTATACAATATTTTCAATTTCATTGTTGAACAAGTATATGGAATTAAATACGAAATATTATGACTTGAGAATGCATTTCAGATTATAATATAGGTTTCTAAAGAAAAAATAGGTTTTGAGTTCCTAATGTTCGATTAATGAATGATTTTCACGATCACATTAAGGTCACGAGTGGGGGACTTATTGTATATCTTAGTCACTGCCATGCTGAAATCAGTGCTATAATGGAGTCATATATTAGCTGGCAGATAATGTGCATAAGACTCCATTAACCCATACCCACAACCACGAACTGCTCCATACTATGAATTAACATGGATAAATACAAAATCCTAGGTAGTAGGTTGGTAGACAGCATCCACTCAAGGAGATACTACCATCCTGCCAAGTGAGTGTAAAACGAAAGTCTGTAATTGTTTTACATGATGGTAGGATTGCTGGTGTCTTTTTTCTGTCTCATAAACATGCAAGATTTCAGGTAAGTCTTGCTGATTCTACTTACACTTAGGTCACACTACACATGCATATACAAACATATATATACACACCCCTCTGGGTTTTCTTCTATTCTCTTACTAGTTCTTGTTCTAGTTTATTTCCTCTTATCTCCATGACGAAGTGGAACAGAATTCTTCCTCCGTAAGCCACGCGTGTTGTAAGAGGCGAATAAAATGCAGGAAGCAAGGGGCTAATAACCCCCTTCTCCTGTATACATTACTAAAGTTAAAAAAAAGAGAAACTTTTGTTTTTCTTTTTTGGTTCACCCTGCTTCGTTGGGATACGGCTAGTTTGTAGAAAGAAGAAACACAAAATCCCTTCATAGGAAACACAAAGGAAAGGACTTCATTCAGTTTATAAACCGTGGAGTTTACCTGGAGAGGGTTTGGGGGGTCAACTTTCCTGCGGCTCGGTCTGAGACCAGGCTTCATGGTGGATCAGGGTAAGATCAACCAGGCTGTTACTGCTGGCCACATGCAAACTGACGTACGAACCACAGCCCGGTTGGTCAGGTACTGACTTCAGGTACCTGTCCAGTGCCTTCTTGAAGACAGCCAGGGGTCTATTGGTAATCCCCCTTATGTATGCTGGGAGGCAGTTGAACAGCCCTGGACACTTACTGTGTTGTCTCTCAATGTATTTGTGGCACCCCCTGCTTTTCATCAGGGGAATGTTGCATCTCCTGCCAAGTCTTTTGCTTGCATAGGGAGTGATTTTCGTGTGCAAGTTTGGTACCAATCCCTCCAGAACCTTCCTAGTGTATATTATCATGTATCTCTCACCTGTGTTCCAGGGAATACAGGTGCCTTATCATACTTATGTTTGCTGTGAAAGTTCTTTGTACGCTCTCCAGGTCTGCAATGTCTCCAGCCTTGAAGGGGGCCGTTAGTGTACAGTAGTATCCCAGTCTAGAGAGAACAAGCGATTTGAAGAGGATCATCTTGGGCTTGGGGTCCCTAGTTTTGAAGGTTCTTATTATCCATCCTATCATTTTCCTAGCAGATGAGGTAGATGCGTTGTTGTGGTCTTTGAAGGCGAGATTGGAGGATTGATAATGCAGGATAGCCTACGAAAGCCAAGAAATGTCGTTTATTTCCATTGGGGTCATTTTTAGGTCCTTCCCAGGATGAAACTCACAAGTTGACCATTTACTGCTCTGTAACTGGGGCCAGGAGCTGAGTCTCGATCCTTGCAACCACAATCAGGCGAGTACCTACATCATCCAGGGTTTTGACTCCTGGTTGTTATTTTTTATTTTAATTAAGGGGAAGTGCTAAATCCGCTGGGGGTTACATGGTGCCTGGGATATGGGAGGCATTCAGGTATGATCCATGGAAGGGGAGGATAAGTCCAGTTCATGGGATCAAGAGCCCTTCATCGGCATTTAGGCACTTGTATTTGTGTACCCGTACCTAAATAAACTTAACTAATGTTTATACTGTTATATTCACAAAAAAGACCTTATATTGATTACCTCACATCATTGTTGTACACTGAATAAAATAAAAAAAAAATAAACGTTTTAACCACACAGACATAAGAACTTCATGTTGTTGTTGTTGTTGGGGTTGTTAAGGGTTATGAAAGCCTAGTAAGTAAGTTTATTCAAGTATACACAAATACAGTTACATAGATTATCATACATAGCAGCATATGTGTAGATTATTATTATTATAATCAAGGCAGAAGCGCTAAACCCTCATATGTGTAGAAAACCTGGGATAACCCAAAGAAGACAAAGTGACTTATTTCCATTGGGGTCCTTTTAATACCATATTATTATACTATAAAAGAGATATTTTTTTATTATTATACTATAAAGGAGATATACTAGGAATAAGGTAAAATGAGTTATTTGTATTTTGTGGTGCCCCGTGGACTCGTGGCAAAAGCTCTCGTTTCACACGGTGATCTCCGGGTTTGATTCCCGGTGAAGGGATGGAAACAGTGGACGTGTTTCATTACACTAGTTGTGTATGTCACCCATCAGTAAAATGGGTACCTGGGTGTTAATCGACTGGTGTGGGTCGTATCCTGGGACAAAATTGGCCTAATTTGCCCTAAATACTCTGCATAACGAGGGGCTTTCTATACAATAGTATGTCATTGATATCAGCTAGGTCTGTATACCTTGTACATGTACTTGTAGTAAATAAAGATAATAATAATAATGATAATAATAATAATAATGATACTAATAATAATAATAATAATAATAATAATAATAATAATAATAATAATAATAATAATAATAATAATAATAATAATAATAATAATAATGATAATAATAATAATAATAATAATAATAATAATAATAATAATAATAATAATAATAATAATGAATTAGCTAAAAAAATAAAAAAAATAATTTTCCTCCCTTTCTGTCGTGACATTCATAAGGCACCTTTTGGCTCTCTTCCTGAACTGGCTTAAGCTATGACTGGCTTTGACATGTGCAGGCAGTTTGTTCCATACCTTTATTGCTGTACAATAAAATGTATTTGAAGACTGGCCACTGACTGTGGGTACTATGATTACTTTGGTTCCCAGCCTTGACAATATTGGCAGCAAGATATTCTGGACACTGTTTGTGAGCAATCTGGGAGGAAATTATAAAGGCAACAGGGTTTTCTCCGAAAAGAGAAGCAATAACAATAAGTTCCCAAGTAGGTCAGGTGGACCCTTTGCTTAAAACTCAGGCAAAGCCAGACACCTTTTTCTCCAGCTGAATTAACAACAACAGGCTGTGCTATGGCCTAGAAAGTGCTGATGAATGAAGCCCCGATCAATTGCCCAACATTGTGTGCACTTTATGATGAAGACAAAAGTTTCAGGGTAATAAAACAGGAAACAATCGGTACCGTTGCTTAAGGTAGGGGATAAACCGAGATATTCGTATAAGTCCGAAACGTCAACTCCTTACTGCTGTATTTGGGAGAACTACGACAATTGGTGTCGTGTTTGACCTATTCAAAAAAGTCTGGAGAATGAATTAGTTTCCTCAAAAAAAAAAAAAAAAAAAAAAAGAGAGAGAAAGAAAGAAAGAAACGGTTAGTTTTAGTTGTGACAATTGAGTGGCTAGTTAATTGTGCGCTCGCAGCACATCCTTTGAGCTGTAGCAAAAAAAAAAAAAAAAAAAAAAAACAGGATTGTAGAAGAAACAATGGGTATTTATCAGTCCCCACTGGGTATATTACACCACAAACAATATACTATTACAGTAAATTCATATATTAGAGTTTTTCATACCTCATTACCACTAAACCATTAGTTATTACTGGGTTGTAGTCTCCTCAAAAACAATTCATTCATCTGGTCGACACAAAATGTGAATCTAGTTTCAAGCTTTCAGATATTTTATTATTAACAATCATATGTTTTGCCATATCCTGTAGGTTAGGTTAGGTAAAGTTTGTCTGGAAACAGGACAAATGTTTCCTGACGTGGGTCTTAGTCATATGATGACCCGCAGCTGGAACTTTTGGTCATCTGACTGAGACCTTCAGCTGGTTTACCCTTCCACCCCCCATGAAAAATTATGTTTATGATTATAATCATTAGATGATTCTATCCAATGGGGTTTACACTGTATGACCCTGTTTCTGTCCACATCTTTTTATAAACCACACTACTAGAGATACTTATAGCTTATCTTTACAGTAAGTTCATTCAGGTACAGTTACGCATAAATACAATTACATAACTTATCCTAGGTAGTAGGTTGGTAGACAGCAACCGCCCAGGGAGGTACTACCGTCCTGCGGAGTGTAAAACGGAAGCCTGTAATTGTTTTACACGATGGTAGGATTGCTGGTGTCTTTTTTCTGTCTCATAAACATGCAAGATTTCAGGTATATCTTGTTACTTCTACTTGCACTTAGGTCACACTACACATACATGTACAAGCATAGATATACATACCCCTCTGAGTTTTCTTCTATTTTCTTTCTAATTCTTGTTCTTGTTTATTTCCTCTTATCTCCATGGGGAAGTGGAACAGAATTCTTCCTCCGTAAGCCATGCGTGTTGTAAGAGGCGACGGAAATGCCGGGAGCAAGGGGCTAGTAACACCTTCTCCTGTATAAATTACTAAATTTAAAAAGAGAAACTTTCGTTTTTCTTTTTGGGCCACCCTGCCTCGGTGGGATACGGGCGGTTTGTTGAAAGAAGAAGAACTTATCATACATAGCAGCATATGTGTAGATTACCTAGGATAGCCCCCCCAAAAAAATAATAAAAAAAGGCTGGACAAAGTGACTTCCTTCCAATACAGTCCTTTATCTTAATCATTATCTTAATCTTAGGCTCATGCCTAATAAATAGGCATGAGCCTCGGGAACAACCTGCCTTGATGCCTCTTACAGTAGCACTATGAACACTGACATCATACACAACTTAAGTGTAAAGAAAATAAAACTAATTTAGGTCAGCTATTCCTAAGTTATGAGACGGGTCCAAGAGCTAGACCTTTCCACGTTAACAAAAATAGATAATTACACTCCTGATGGTGTCCTACAATGTTATTTATTATGAAAGTGAGAGAAAATGACAAATTAATCAAGAATGGGCCAGGAGGAACATAGTTTAACTTCACAGAGACAATATTGACTGCGTAACATGGTGTAATACACTAGACTGTGATCAATGAGGAAGAAATGTGTACTGCAACTACTGCCAAACATTATTAATGTATACAGTAAGTGGATTAAATAAGATGAGCACAAATTTCACTTATACATAGCTAGAAATAGGTGCATATAAGAGACAAATATTGACATACTTTCACAGCCAGCCACGTCCAAAACCCATATCTATCACTGAACAACATGTTGCAAGCCTACACATAACATGTATTAAAAAACCCACGTCCAAAACCCATATCTATCATGGAACCAACATGTTGCAAACCTAGTCAATACTCCTGCTATCTTACCTTAACGTGATGCAATATTAAATGCTCTTTATTAACATTAGGCCTGTCTTCCTTATTTATTTATAATCTTAACTTCTGTTTTTGAAAGTATTCGCATTTAGAAAAAAAAAAACTGTACTCCAATCTCTTAAATCGCGTTCCAAATAACTAATATTAACACGAATTGGCACCTGTCAAGTTGGTCAGGGTGATACATATATATGTAGGTGGAGCTGTGAGCGTCTTCGACAGTATAGAGGCCATGGTGTAACTGAGTGTGTTTTAGTGACCACAGCTCATTGGGGTACGTATAAGTGTAGCAGTGTTCCATAGTTCAGTGGAGGTAAGTGTACCATAGTTCAGTGGAGGTAAGTGTACCATAGTTCAGTGGAGGTAAGTGTACCATAGTTCAGTGGAGGTAAGTGTACCATAGTTCAGTGGAGGTAAGTGTACCATAGTTCAGTGGAGGTAAGTGTACCATAGTTCAGTGGAGGTAAGTGTACCATAGTTCAGTGGAGGTAAGTGTACCATAGTTCAGTGGAGGTAAGTGTACCATAGTTCAGTGGAGGTAAGTGTACCATAGTTCAGTGGAGGTAAGTGTACCATAGTTCAGTGGAGGTAAGTGTACCATAGTTCAGTGGAGGTAAGTGTACCATAGTTCAGTGGAGGTAAGTGTACCATAGTTCAGTGGAGGTAAGTGTACCATAGTTCAGTGGAGGTAAGTGTACCATAGTTCAGTGGAGGTAAGTGTACCATAGTTCAGTTTACCTGGAGTTTACCTGGAGAGAGTTCCGGGGGTCAACGCCCCCGCGGCCCGGTCTGAGACCAGGCCTCCTGGTGGATCAGAGCCTGATCAACCAGGCTGTTGCTGCTGGCTGCACGCAAACCAACATACGAGCCACAGCCCGGCTGATCCGGAACTGACTTTAGGTGCTTGTCCAGTGCCAGCTTGAAGACTGCCAGGGGTCTGTTGGTAATCCCCCTTATGTGTGCTGGGAGGCAGTTGAACAGTCTCGGGCCCCTGACACTTATTGTATGGTCTCTTAACGTGCTAGTGACACCCCTGCTTTTCATTGGGGGGATGGTGCATCGTCTGCCAAGTCTTTTGCTTTCGTAGTGGGTGATTTTCGTGTGCAAGTTCGGTACTAGTCCCTCTAGGATTTTCCAGGTGTATATAATCATGTATCTCTCCCTCCTGCGTTCCAGGGAATACAGGTTTAGGAACCTCAAGCGCTCCCAATAATTGAGGTGTTTTATCTCCGTTATGCGCGCCGTGAAAGTTCTCTGTACATTTTCTAGGTCGGCAATTTCACCTGCCTTGAAAGGTGCTGTTAGTGTGCAGCAATATTCCAGCCTAGATAGAACAAGTGACCTGAAGAGTGTCATCATGGGCTTGGCCTCCCTAGTTTTGAAGGTTCTCATTATCCATCCTGTCATTTTTCTAGCAGATGCGATTGATACAATGTTATGGTCCTTGAAGGTGAGATCCTCCGACATGATCACTCCCAGGTCTTTGACGTTGGTGTTTCGCTCTATTTTGTGGCCAGAATTTGTTTTGTACTCTGATGAAGATTTAATTTCCTCATGTTTACCATATCTGAGTAATTGAAATTTCTCATCGTTGAACTTCATATTGTTTTCTGCAGCCCACTGAAAGATTTGGTTGATGTCTGCCTGGAGCTTTGCAGTGTCTGCAATGGAAGACACTGTCATGCAGATTCGGGTGTCATCTGCAAAGGAAGACACGGTGCTGTGGCTGACATCCTTGTCTATGTCGGATATAAGGATGAGGAACAAGATGGGAGCGAGTACCGTGCCTTGTGGAACAGAGCTTTTCACCGTAGCTGCCTCGGACTTTACTCTGTTGACGACTACTCTCTGTGTTCTGTTAGTGAGGAAATTATAGATCCATCGACCGACTTTTCCTGTTATTCCTTTAGCACGCATTTTGTGCGCTATTACGCCATGGTCACACTTGTCGAAGGCTTTTGCAAAGTCTGTATATATTACATCTGCATTCTTTTTGTCTTCTAGTGCATTTAGGACCTTGTCGTAGTGGTCCAATAGTTGAGACAGACAGGAGCGACCTGTTCTAAACCCATGTTGCCCTGGGTTGTGTAACTGATGGGTTTCTAGATGCGTGGTGATCTTGCTTCTTAGGACCCTTTCAAAGATTTTTATGATATGGGATGTTAGTGCTATTGGTCTGTAGTTCTTTGCTGTTGCTTTACTGCCCCCTTTGTGGAGTGGGGCTATGTCTGTTGTTTTTAGTAACTGTGGGACGACCCCCGTGTCCATGCTCCCTCTCCATAGGATGGAAAAGGCTCGTGATAGGGGCTTCTTGCAGTTCTTGATGAACACAGAGTTCCATGAGTCTGGCCCTGGGGCAGAGTGCATGGGCATGTCATTTATCGCCTGTTCGAAGTCATTTGGCGTCAGGATAACATCGGATAGGCTTGTGTTAATCAAATTTTGTGGCTCTCTCATAAAAAATTCATTTTGATCTTCGACTCTCAGTCTGGTTAGCGGCTTGCTAAAAACTGAGTCATATTGGGACTTGAGTAGCTCACTCATTTCCTTGTTGTCATCTGTGTAGGACCCATCTTGTTTAAGTAGGGGCCCAATACTGGACGTTGTTCTCGATTTTGATTTGGCATAGGAGAAGAAATACTTTGGGTTTCTTTCGATTTCATTTATGGCTTTTAGTTCTTCCCGCGATTCCTGACTCCTAAAGGATTCTTTTAGCTTAAGTTCGATGCTTGCTATTTCTCTGACCAGTGTCTCCCTACGCATTTCAGATATATTGACCTCTTTTAGCCGCTCTGTTATTCTTTTCCGTCGCCTGTAAAGGGAGCGCCTGTCTCTTTCAGTTTTACATCTACTCCTCCTTTTTCTTAGAGGAATAAGCCTTGTGCATACATCGAGTGCTACCGAGTTAATCTGTTCTAGGCATAAGTTGGGGTCTGTGTTGCTTAGTATATCTTCCCAGCTTATATCGGTTAGGACTTGGTTTACTTGGTCCCACTTTATGTTTTTGTTATTGAAGTTGAATTTGGTGAATGCTCCCTCGTGACTAATCTCATTATGTTTGTCTGGGGCTCCGCGCATACATGTCTGAACCTCAATTATGTTGTGATCTGAGTATATTGTTTTTGATATGGTGATATTTCTTATCAGATCATCATTGTTAGTGAAGATGAGGTCTAGTGTATTCTCCAGTCTAGTAGGCTCTATTATTTGCTGGTTTAAATTGAATTTTGTGCAGAGATTTAAAAGCTCGTGTGAGTGTGAGTTTTCATCAGAGCTGCCTCCTGGTGTTATTACTGCAACAATATTATTTGCTATATTCCTCCATTTTAGGTGCCTTAAGTTGAAATCCCCCAGGAGCAAGATGTTGGGTGCAGGAGCTGGAAGGTTTTCCAGACAGTGGTCAATTTTTAACAGCTGTTCCTGGAATTGCTGGGATGTTGCATCCGGAGGCTTGTTAGACTACCACAATGACTAGGTTTTGGTTCTCGACCTTTACTGCTAAAACTTCCACTACATCATTTGAGGCATTTAGCAGTTCTGTGCAAACAAGTGACTCTGCAATGTACAGGCCAACCCCCCCCCTTTTGCCTGTTCACTCTGTCACATCTGTATAGGTTGTAACCTGGGATCCATATTTCGTTGTCTAAGTGATCCTTTATGTGGGTCTCAGTGAAAGCCGCGAACATTGCCTTTGCCTCTGCAAGCAGTCCACGGATGAAAGGTATTTTGTTGTTTGTTGCTGGCTTTAGACCCTGTATATTTGCAAAGAAGAATGTTATCGGACTGGTGGTATTGTTGGTACTGGGGGGGGATTTTTTTTCCGGCATTAGTATCTGTATCTGTTGGTTTGGAGTGGAGGCCATCGACTGTGGTTCCACTCCAGGAATGACTGGATTTGGTGTACGATTTCTGCCATTTCCTGCCAGTTTTTTTTCCTTCCTGGCACTAAAAAACCTCTCCCTCTTGAGTGGCTGTGGCTACCCAGGTTTTCCCATGGCCTGGATGTTTTGCAGTGGAGGTAAGTGTACCATAGTTCAGTGGAGGTTAGTGTACCATAGTTCAGTGGAGGTAAGTGTACCATAGTTCAGTGGAGGTAAGTGTACCATAGTTCAGTGGAGGTAAGTGTACCATAGTTCAGTGGAGGTAAGTGTACCATAGTTCAGTGGAGGTAAGTGTACCATAGTTCAGTGGAGGTAAGTGTACCATAGTTCAGTGGAGGTAAGTGTACCATAGTTCAGTGGAGGTAAGTGTACCATAGTTCAGTGGAGGTAAGTGTACCATAGTTCAGTGGAGGTAAGTGTACCATAGTTCAGTGGAGGTAAGTGTACCATAGTTCAGTGGAGGTAAGTGTACCATAGTTCAGTGGAGGTAAGTGTACCATAGTTCAGTGGAGGTAAGTGTACCATAGTTCAGTGGAGGTAAGTGTACCATAGTTCAGTGGAGGTAAGTGTACCTTAGTTCAGTGGAGGTAAGTGTACCATAGTTCAGTGGAGGTAAGTGTACCATAGTTCAGTGGAGGTAAGTGTACCATAGTTCAGTGGAGGTAAGTGTACCATAGTTCAGTGGAGGTAAGTGTACCATAGTTCAGTGGAGGTAAGTGTACCATAGTTCAGTGGAGGTAAGTGTACCATAGTTCAGTGGAGGTAAGTGTACCATAGTTCAGTGGAGGTAAGTGTACCATAGTTCAGTGGAGGTAAGTGTACCATAGTTCAGTGGAGGTAAGTGTACCATAGTTCAGTGGAGGTAAGTGTACCATAGTTCAGTGGAGGTAAGTGTACCATAGTTCAGTGGAGGTAAGTGTACCATAGTTCAGTGGAGGTACGTATAAGTGTACCATAGTTCAATGGAGGTACGTATAAGTGTACCATAGTTCAGTGGAGGTACGTATAAGTGTACCATAGTTCAGTGGAGGTACGTGTAAGTGTAGCAGTGTACCATAGTTCAGTGGAGGTACGTATAAGTGTACCATAGTTCAGTGGAGGTATGTATAAGTGTAGCAGTGTACCATAGTTCAGTGGAGGTACGTGTAAGTGTAGCAATGTACCATAGTTCAGTGGAGGTACGTATAAGTGTAGCAGTGTACCATAGTTCAGTGGAAGTACGTATAAGTGTAGCAGTGTCCCATAGTTCAGTGGAGGTACGTATAAGTGTAGCAGTGTACCATAGTTCAGTGGAGGTACGTATAAGTGTAGCAGTGTACCATAGTTCAGTGGAGGTACGTATAAGTGTAGCAGTGTGCCTTAGTTCAGTGGAGGTACGTGTAAGTGTAGCAGTGTACCATAGTTCAGTGGAGGTACGTGTAAGTGTAGCAGTGTACCATAGTTCAGAGAAGGTACGTATAAGTGTAGCAGTGTGCCTTAGTTCAGTGGAGGTACGTGTAAGTGTAGCAGTGTACCATAGTTCAGTGGAGGTACGTGTAAGTGTAGCAGTGTACCATAATTCAGTGGAGGTACGTATAAGTGTAGCAGTGTACCATAGTTCATTGGAGGTACGTATAAGTGTAGCAGTGTACCATAGTTCAGTGGAGGGAGAGATACATGATTATATACACCTGGAAAATCCTAGAGGGACTAGTACCGAACTTGCACACGAAAATCACTCACTACGAAAGCAAAAGACTTGGCAGACGATGCAACATCCCCCCAATGAAAAGCAGGGGTGTCACTAGCACTTTAAGAGACCATACAATAAGTGTCAGGGGCCCGAGACTGTTCAACTGCCTCTCAGCACACATAAGGGGGATTACCAACAGACCTCTGGCAGTCTTCAAGCTGGCACTGGACAAGTACCTAAAGTCAGTTCCTGATCAGCCGGGCTGTGGCTCGTACGTTGGTTTGCGTGCAGCCAGCAGCAACAGCCTGGTTGATCAGGCTCTGATCCACCAGGAGGCCTGGTCACAGACCGGGCCGCGGGGGCGTTGACCCCCGGAACTCTCTCCAGGTAAACTCCAGGAGGTACGTGTAAGTGTAGCAGTGTACCATAGTTCAGTGGAGGTACGTGTAAGTGTAGCAGTGTACCATAGTTCAGTGGAGGTAGGTATAAGTGTAGCAGTGTACCATAGTTCAGTGGAGGTAGGTATAAGTGTAGCAGTGTACCATAGTTCAGTGGAGGTACGCATAAGTGTAGCAGTGTACTATAGTTCAGTGGAGATACGTGTAAGTGTAGCAGTATACAACAATTCAGAGGACGTACGTATGAATGTAACTATCACAGCGCACTAGGGGTACGTGAGTGTACCAGTGACTGCAGGTCATTTTTAGGTACGTGTGAGCGTACCGCAGTGACCACAGCTCACTTCTTCTGTGGAAGGAATCTATGAGTATAACAGTGCACCATGGTGATTACAGCTCAGTAGATGAACGTATGTATAATAGAGTGCACCTCAATAACCACAGCTCAGTGGAGGTACGTATGAGTGTCAGTGTACCACAGCTCAGTGGAGGTGCGGGTGAGTGTATCAGAGTTCAATGGAGGTACGTGAGTGTATCAGTTCAGTGGAGGTACATGTGAGTGTACCACAGTGACCACAACTCAGTGGAGGTACGTATGAGTGTACCACAGCTCAGTGGAGGTGCGTATGAGTGTACCACAGCTCAGTAGAGGAAAGTATGAGTGTACCACAGTGACCACAGCTCAGTGGAGGTACGTATGAGTGTACCACAGTGACCACAGCTCAGTGGAGGTACGTATGAGTGTACTACCGTGACCACAGCTCAGTGGAGGCACGTATGAGTGTACCACAGTGACCACAGCTCAGTGGAGGTACGTATGAGTGTACCCAGTGACCATAGCTCAGTGGAGGTACGTGTAAGTGTACCACACTGATCACAGCTCAGTGGAGGTACGTATAAGTGTACTACAGTGACCACAACTCAGTGGAGGTACGTATGAATGTACCACAATGACCACAGCTCAGTGGAGGTACGTATAAGTGTACCACACTGATCACAGCTCAGTGGAGGTACGTATAAGTGTACCACAGTGACCACAGCTCAGTGGAGGTATGTATGAGTGTACCACAGTGACCACAGCTCAGTGGAGGTACGTATGAGTGTACCACAGTGACCACAGCTCAGTGGAGGTACGTATGAGTGTACTACCGTGACCACAGCTCAGTGGAGGCACGTATGAGTGTACCACAGTGACCACAGCTCAGTGGAGGTACGTATGAGTGTACCCAGTGACCATAGCTCAGTGGAGGTACGTGTAAGTGTACCACACTGATCACAGCTCAGTGGAGGTACGTATAAGTGTACTACAGTGACCACAACTCAGTGGAGGTACGTATGAATGTACCACAATGACCACAGCTCAGTGGAGGTACGTATAAGTGTACCACACTGATCACAGCTCAGTGGAGGTACGTATAAGTGTACCACAGTGACCACAGCTCAGTGGAGGTATGTATGAGTGTACCACAGTGACCACAGCTCAGTGGAGGTACGTATGAGTGTACCACAGTGACCACAGCTCAGTGGAGGTATGTATGAGCGTACCACAGTGACCACAGCTCAGTGGAGGCACGTATGAGTGTACCACAGTGACCACAGCTCAGTGGAGGTACGTATGAGTGTACCCAGTGACCATAGCTCAGTGGAGGTACGTGTAAGTGTACCACACTGATCACAGCTCAGTGGAGGTACGTATAAGTGTACTACAGTGACCACAACTCAGTGGAGGTACGTACGAATGTACCACAATGACCACAGTTCAGTGGAGGTACGTATAAGTGTACCACACTGATCACAGCTCAGTGGAGGTACGTATAAGTGTACCACAGTGACCACAGCTCAGTGGAGGTACGTATGAGTGTACCACTGACCACAGCTTAGTGGAGGTATGCATGAGTGTACCACAGTGACCACAGCTCAGTGGAGGTACGTATGTGTACCACAGTGACCACAGCTCAGTGGAGGTACGTATGTGTACCACAGTGACCACAGCTCAGTGGAGGTATGTATGAGCGTACCACAGTGACCACAGCTCAGTGGAGGTATGTATGAGTGTACCACAGTGACCACAGCTCAGTGGAGGTACGTATGAGTGTACCACAGTGACCACAGCTCAGTGGAGGTATGTATGAGTGTACCACAGTGACCACAGCTCAGTGGAGGTATGCATGAGTGTACCACAGTGACCACAGCTCAGTGGAGGTACGTATGTGTACCACAGTGACCACAGCTCAGTGGAGGTACGTATGTGTACCACAGTGACCACAGCTCAGTGGAGGTATGTATGAGCGTACCACAGTGACCACAGCTCAGTGGAGGTATGTATGAGTGTACCACAGTGACCACAGCTCAGTGGAGGTACGTATGAGTGTACCACAGTGACCACAGCTCAGTGGAGGTATGTATGAGTGTACCACAGTAACCACAGCTCAGTGGAGGTACGTATGAGTGTACCACAGTAACCACAGCTCAGTGGAGGTACGTATGAGTGTACCACAGTGACCACAGCTCAGTGGAGGCACGTATGAGTGTACCACAGTGACCACAGCTCAGTGGAGGTACGTATGAGTGTACCCAGTGACCATAGCTCAGTGGATGTACGTGTAAGTGTACCACACTGATCACAGCTCAGTGGAGGTACGTATAAGTGTACTACAGTGACCACAACTCAGTGGAGGTACGTATGAATGTACCACAATGACCACAGCTCAGTGGAGGTACGTATAAGTGTACCACACTGATCACAGCTCAGTGGAGGTACGTATAAGTGTACCACAGTGACCACAGCTCAGTGGAAGTATGTATGAGTGTACCACAGTGACCACAGCTCAGTGGAGGTACGTATGAGTGTACCACAGTGACCACAGCTCAGTGGAGGTATGTATGAGCGTACCACAGTGACCACAGCTCAGTGGAGGCACGTATGAGTGTACCACAGTGACCACAGCTCAGTGGAGGTACGTATGAGTGTACCCAGTGACCATAGCTCAGTGGAGGTACGTGTAAGTGTACCACACTGATCACAGCTCAGTGGAGGTACGTATAAGTGTACTACAGTGACCACAACTCAGTGGAGGTACGTACGAATGTACCACAATGACCACAGTTCAGTGGAGGTACGTATAAGTGTACCACACTGATCACAGCTCAGTGGAGGTACGTATAAGTGTACCACAGTGACCACAGCTCAGTGGAGGTATGTATGAGTGTACCACAGTGACCACAGCTCAGTGGAGGTACGTATGAGTGTACCACTGACCACAGCTTAGTGGAGGTATGCATGAGTGTACCACAGTGACCACAGCTCAGTGGAGGTACGTATGTGTACCACAGTGACCACAGCTCAGTGGAGGTACGTATGTGTACCACAGTGACCACAGCTCAGTGGAGGTATGTATGAGCGTACCACAGTGACCACAGCTCAGTGGAGGTATGTATGAGTGTACCACAGTGACCACAGCTCAGTGGAGGTACGTATGAGTGTACCACAGTGACCACAGCTCAGTGGAGGTATGTATGAGTGTACCACAGTGACCACAGCTCAGTGGAGGTATGCATGAGTGTACCACAGTGACCACAGCTCAGTGGAGGTACGTATGTGTACCACAGTGACCACAGCTCAGTGGAGGTACGTATGTGTACCACAGTGACCACAGCTCAGTGGAGGTATGTATGAGCGTACCACAGTGACCACAGCTCAGTGGAGGTATGTATGAGTGTACCACAGTGACCACAGCTCAGTGGAGGTACGTATGAGTGTACCACAGTGACCACAGCTCAGTGGAGGTATGTATGAGTGTACCACAGTAACCACAGCTCAGTGGAGGTACGTATGAGTGTACCACAGTAACCACAGCTCAGTGGAGGTACGTATGAGTGTACCACAGTGACCACAGCTCAGTGGAGGCACGTATGAGTGTACCACAGTGACCACAGCTCAGTGGAGGTACGTATGAGTGTACCCAGTGACCATAGCTCAGTGGATGTACGTGTAAGTGTACCACACTGATCACAGCTCAGTGGAGGTACGTATAAGTGTACTACAGTGACCACAACTCAGTGGAGGTACGTATGAATGTACCACAATGACCACAGCTCAGTGGAGGTACGTATAAGTGTACCACACTGATCACAGCTCAGTGGAGGTACGTATAAGTGTACCACAGTGACCACAGCTCAGTGGAGGTATGTATGAGTGTACCACAGTGACCACAGCTCAGTGGAGGTACGTATGAGTGTACCACAGTGACCACAGCTCAGTGGAGGTATGCATGAGTGTACCACAGTGACCACAGCTCAGTGGAGGTACGTATGTGTACCACTGACCACAGCTCAGTGGAGGTACGTATGTGTACCACAGTGACCACAGCTCAGTGGAGGTATGTATGAGTGTACCACAGGGACCACAGCTCAGTGGAGGTATGTATGAGTGTACCACACTGACCACAGCTCAGTGGAGGTATGTATGAGTGTACCACACTGACCACAGCTCAGTGGAGGTATGTATGAGTGTACCACACTGACCACAGCTCAGTGGAGGTATGTATGAGTGTACCACAGTGACCACAGCTCAGTGGAGGTATGTATGAGTGTACCACAGTGACGACAGCTCAGTGGAGGTATGTATGAGTGTACCACACTGACCACAGCTCAGTGGAGGTATGTATGAGTGTACCACACTGACCACAGCTCAGTGGAGGTATGTATGAGTGTACCACACTGACCACAGCTCAGTGGAGGTATGTATGAGTGTACCACACTGACCACAGCTCAGTGGAGGTATGTATGAGTGTACCACACTGACCACAGCTCAGTGGAGGTATGTATGAGTGTACCACACTGACCACAGCTCAGTGGAGGTATGTATGAGTGTACCACACTGACCACAGCTCAGTGGAGGTATGTATGAGTGTACCACACTGACCACAGCTCAGTGGAGGTATGTATGAGTGTACCACACTGACCACAGCTTTAACTGGGACAACGTGTCAACTTGATCTAACAAGCTGAAAGATTGTTCCAATAAAAGTTTTTCCCCAAAATGTGTCTTTTTCTTCACTATTAATATTAATGAGTTCGTTATATATTTGAATTTAATTAGGCAAATTATAGTAGCAGGATGATTTTTGTCATGGACTCTTGCACAGGATGACTGTCTTGCATGGTACAATAAAATATGTCAGTTTGACCTGGGAATCATGCATGTGGTAATAAAATCCGTCAACTTCACCTGGGAATCATGCATGTGGTAATAAAATCCGTCAACTTCACCTGGGAATCATGCATGTGGTAATAAAATCCGTCAACTTGACCTGGGAATCTTGAGTAGGACGGTGGGGATTTCCTTAAACATTTCGTTATGTATTGTGTAATTACGGAACTTTCCAACTCATCCATCTCCCTTTAGCCACCTGATACCCTCGCTTCCTTCCTGCCCTGCAGCGCTGTATAGCCCTTGTGGCTTAGCGCTTCTTTTTTATTATAATAATAATCCAACAGAGTCGGGGTTATGTTCCCATGAGGATTACCATTTGAATGGCGTATCACACATAAACTTAATGGTAATAATAAGGACATAATTATGCATAAGGCATAGCTATCAATTGGCAAATAACACAAACAACCGATATTTGAAGTAATCCAGTGAAATGGAAGGCAGGGTAGCGAGTCATGGGTGGGCAGGAAATGCAATCTACTGGGAGGTAGTAGATTCACCAGCGTACATTAAGACAGGTTCGAGCCTCCACCACTCATTGTGCTTAATGGCACACACTGGTTTATTGCTTCACATAAAAAATGCAAATGTATCTTCTTGCAGCTCGGCTGACAGTGGTGGCGAGGGAGACGTGTGTTGTTGGGCGAGGCAGTGAAGGTACCATCATGGCAGAGGTGCGGCCAGAGTCTGTGGACAGCGATGATGACTTTGTCTATGTTACAGGTAACAGAAATGTTGAAGTTTTTTCCAGTGACGTGATAGGCATGAGACCCATAATTAAGACGGGATACACATCTTGAATGGATCACATAACCAGCTTTAAGGAGACAAAGAAAGTGGGAAAAATATAATAATATTCCCTCATCCTAGGTTTCCTCAGACGTTTCCCGGCGGTACCTGAAAATTCAGAGAATCACTATAGGGGTACTTGATAATTTTATGGTGGATGGCCACAGGTTGTTGATATGGCGTAAGTTAACACCAGCTTCATAAATCTAAATAATAATTACCTTTCGTTGTTTTAATTCTTGTTAGGAGCTTTATTACCCCTACAGGTTTAGAGCTTCCCATGTATATTACTTAATTTATTGGCATAAAACGTATTATTTACACGAAAGCAAAAAAAAAAAAAGTAGTCTGAAAGTGTTCGAATATTGAAAATACAATTCCAACCAGCAAATTAATTTCAGTCCCTACCATAATGTTGCTATACGAATATTCTTTGCTTATCATGGGGTGCATAATAAACATATTAAACTAAACTAACTACACTACACTATACTACACTATACTCCACTGTACTACACTACACTACACTATACTACACTACACTACCTGGAGTTTACCTGGAGAGAGTTCCGGGGGTCAACGCCCCCGCGGCCCGGTCTATGACCAGGCCTCCTGGTGGATCAGAGCCTGATCAACCAGGCTGTTACTGCTGGCTGCATGCAAACCAACGTACGAGCCACAGCCCGGCTGATCAGGAACCGACTTTAGGTGCTTTTCCAGTGCCAACTTGAAGACTGCCAGGGATCTGTTGGTAATCCCCCTTATGTATGCTGGGAGGCAGTTGAACAGTCTCGGGCCCCTGACACTAATTGTATGGTCTCTTAACGTGCTAGTGACACCCCTTCTTTTCACTACACTATACTACACTACACTACACTACACTATACTACACTACACTATACTACACTATACTACACTATACCATACAATACTCTACTACACTATACTTCACTACACTATACTATACTACCCTACACTATACACTATACTACACTACACTATACTACACAACACTATACTACACTACACTTCACTACACTACACTATACTGCACTACACTACACTACACTACACTACACTACACTATACTATACTACACTACAATATACTATACTACACTACACTACACTATACTACACTACACTACACTATACTACACTACACTATACTTCACTACACTACACTATACTACACTACACTACACTATACTGCACTACACTACACTATACTACACTACACTATACTACACTACACTACACTACACTATACTACACTACACTACACTATACTGCACTACACTACACTATACTACACTACACTACACTATACTATACTACACTACACTATACTATACTGCACTACACTACACTATACTACACTACACTACACTATACTATACTACACTACACTATACTATACTACACTACACTATACTATACTACACTACACTACACTACACTACACTATACTATACTGCACTACCTGGAGTTTACCTGGAGAGAGTTTCGGGGGTCAATGCCCCCGCGGCCCGGTCTGTGACCAGGCCTCCTGGTGGATCAGCGCCTGATCAACCAGGCTGTTGCTGCTGGCTGCACGCAAACCAACGTACGAGCCACAGCCCGGCTGATCAGGAACTGACTTTAGGTGCTTGTCCAGTGCCAGCTTGAAGACTGCCAGGGGTCTGTTGGTAATCCCCCTTATGTGTGCTGGGAGGCAGTTGAACAGTCTCGGGCCCCTGACACTTATTGTATGGTCTCTTAACGTGCTAGTGACACCCACTACACTGCACTACACTACACTATACTACACTACACTACACTATACTATACTACACTACACTATACTACACTACACTACACTACACTATACTATACTACACTACACTACACTATACTATACTACACTACACTATACTATACTACACTACACTATACTACACTACACTACACTATACTATACTACACTACACTATACTACACTACACTACACTATACTATACTGCACTACACTACACTATACTACACTACACTACACTATACTACACTACACTACACTATACTATACTACACTACACTATACTATACTGCACTACACTACACTATACTACACTACACTACACTATACTACACTACACTACACTATACTATACTACACTACACTATACTATACTACACTACACTACACTATACTATACTACACTACACTATACTATACTGCACTACACTACAGGTTTAGAGCTTCCCATGTATATTACTTAATTTATTGGCCTAAAACGTATTATTTACACGTATTATTTACACTACACTATACTACACTACACTATACTACACTACACTATACTACACTACACTATACTACACTACACTATACTACACTACACTATACTACACTACACTATACTACACTACACTATACTACACTACACTATACTACACTACACTATACTACACTACAATATACTACACTACACTATACTACACTACACTATACTACACTACACTACTCTACACTACACTATACTACACTACACTATACTACACTACACTATACTACACTACACTGTACTACACTACACTATACTACACTACACTATACTACACTACACTATACTACACTACACTGTACTACACTACACTATACTACACTACACTATACTACACTACACTGTACTACACTATCACCCACTCATGGAGTCCACCAAATCATTAAGCATTAAGGATATGCGTACCATACTTTGTAACACGACTCGGTCATTCGGTAAAGTGTGTAAAGTACTAGATGACATGGACCTACTCTCCTGCCAGACTCCTCTACCCAAAGGCCATGGTTGTAGTGTATACCTGACTAGTGGGCATCCTCACGTTGTTTCAATATATGCCTGCCAAGATGGGACCTTGCTATACTACAACGGTGGTGGTTCTTAGAAGCTCGGGTTGGAAATAGTAACAGAATATGTGACAAAGCACTCCTGTTTCACAAAAGTAAGGTCTATTCTCTGTGTACGACAGGGCGGGGGTACCTGCTCGTACCATGCCCTGGCATTCATGGACATAGTTGTCAGCTCCGGGCTCACCGACTCCATTGATATCATCTACTGGTTCCGCATTAGAATGAGATATTTCCCGGATATTAAGGCAATCAACATGGTCAGGTCAATGCTGACCGAATTCAAGAATAATATAGATACTTCCTGCGATGATTTCCAAAATAGTGTATTGAGGAAAGCGATTAAAAGTCATCTGGTTGAATTAAGGAAGACTAATACGTCTGGTAAACGTCAACTGGACAGCGAGACGCCCTCAAGACCACCACAAAAACTGATAAAGGAGTGAATTAGCAGCGTATGCCAAGAAGTTGATTGTCAGGAACGATATGCTGAGTCCCCGTGTGTGTGTGTGTGTGTGTGTGTGTGTGTGTGTGTGTGTGTGTGTGTGTGTGTGTGTGTGTGTGTGTGTGTGTGTGTGTGTGTGTGTGTGTGTGTGTGTATGTATGTATGCCACCGTAATAACTATCTTCAACTAGCCTTAGTCAGTACAGCCGATACTAGTCTGCTCAGAGATTTATGTAATTACACTGATGTAATGATTTTCACACTACTTGGCTTACATGACATTGCATTTCCACATTCACCCAACAGGAGATTTTGTAGGGAACGAGGCGGGACGCTTTTCAGAGTTAACATGCAACGAGGACAGCGGGAACATAGGTCTGGCGATGAGGTGCTACAGTCCCTCCCTCAGTAGCGAAGCAACAATCCATACTAGCTCTGAACCTGCCAGTCCCTCCTGTAGCCCAACCATAATGCCCATTCTGCCAAGCCCCTCGTATTTCAAGTGCGCTACCGAGGATGTCATTCGTTTTGATGACAGTCATTTCGAGGTGGGTCACCTCGACCCTGAGGTGTGGCCGCCTCTGCCTTGCTTGACATCTGCAGTAAGTTCTGTATCTCACAGTGTTACTCTGGACTCGCTAAAGATGGGTGAACACCCACCACCACCACACCATCACCCATCATCGGAGGCAGGGGACCACCTCAACACACACTGCTTCACCAGCCTCCACCACGGATCGTCTCACTACCTTGCCACTGACGGTAACAACTGGCGGAAATATGAAAGCGAATTGGAATTTGAGAGCGAAGACGAACTTTTAAATTCCTGCATTAATGTAAGTGTTACTTTACACGTGCTCGTGCGCCACAGGTATACATGCACACGCACACATACAGGGAATTGAATCTAACGACATAGGAGAGAAGAACGACAAATGGCATGATAACAGCGTACAAAAGACTCAGGGGAATTGATAAGGTCAGGGACAGGCTGCTTGAAACGATAAAAAGCGGGAGTTCGGGGACACTACTGGAAGTTAAAGACACAGATGAGCCACAGGGATGTTAGAAGTACTTCAGTCTCAGAGTGATCGGGAAGGGGAATGATCTTGGTCAGGAAGAGGTGGTGGCTGGTTCCATACTTAGTGAAGATCAGGTAAGGCAGGACCCACGAGGCTGAGAGGAAGTGAATCTGGAGAGTGGCAAGTTAAGAGGCAGGGCCAGAATCTAAGAATTGACAGCTACAACCCCCCCGCCCCCTCAAAAAAAAAAAAAGAAAACAGCTGTGAATCAACCCCTGCGAATCAATCCCTGCAGCTACAAATAGGTGAGTACACACACAAACACAAACACACACACACACACACACACACGCACACACACATGTTGGGACACGCCATGTAACAGACAACCCTATCTCTGAGAAAACCTGTCGCAACTCTTGCAACATTGCATAGCTCCTGACAAAACACGGAAGTGCGAAAGACCTAGAGCTAGTGCTTTCCATCCCCCCTGTGGCTCATTTTGCATATATATATATATATATATATATATATATATATATATATATATATATATATATATATATATATATATATATATATATATATATCACCACACTGTACTATTATTATTATTATTATTTGCTCACATAAAGGTAGAAGGGGTTGGGTTTACAGAATACGAGAAGACCTTCCTCGGATCGCCCAGCGACCATTTAACACGGACACACACGCAACAAGATATATTTACTTGCAAATTTCGTATTAGTGTACTTTAATCACAGCTGTAATACCACTGCATTCATTGTTATAAATATGATGTGTACAGTATATATATATATATATATATATATATATATATATATATATATATATATATATATATATATATATATATATATATATATATATATATATATATATATATATATATATATATATATATATTTCGCAACTACTGCGCTAGTTTGACATATGTTGTAGCAGGCGAGAGCTATCACAAGCAATGGTGTGTACTTACAGAGGCGGGGCTGGAGCAAGCGCCAAGGCCTGAGGAAAAAGGGCTCCAAGTACCGTCACAATCACCGCCTCTGAAGCTGGTACGTCACGTGTCAGCTTTAGAACTTTCCTGTATAACCCATACGAGTTTAGCGCTTGTTAATAATAATTTATCATTTTCGCTCATGTCAGTCCGATAGATATAAACATTTCAGCTTATTAAGGAGGTTTCAGTAGCAAATGTGTGTAAGGAGCATTTAGGAACAGATCCAGAAACACACTATATGATCAAGAGTTGCTTGTCTATCATAAAATCTTTCCTCCCTACCTCAAATAACCCTCCCTCCGAAAAAAAAGTGAGTTAAGCACCAACTCGGGATTTCACAAGCCATTCACCAGTCAAGGATTTGTTGGAAAAAGAAAAGAGCTCGTGGCCGTGAGGTAAGACTACCAGTTCTCATGAGAGAGGTTGCAGGATCAGTTCCGAGTACTCTTTACAATAAAGTCTGCGAGTTTATTGTCCAGAGCAACGGAATGTCCACGGATCCAACAAGACGATATATTTGTGCCTGCTCAAGATGCGCCACAACCATCATTGGATGCAAAGTACTATGGGATGTAGGAAGTCAAGGCTCTGAATCGCATATAATGAACTTTGGAAGTCCTAAGTCCCAAATAAAAAGGCGGACATGGTAGCGATGTGGAGGACAGGGACGAAGGAACAACAAGCGTTTCACTCTTTTCTGGCTAATTGAAGATGCCGAAAGTATTTTTATTTATGCAGCAGCATTACCTTACTTATCCTGGCTTGCTTGGAGGTAATATAATTTTGTAATATTTCTTTCTCATTACCCCCAGCAGCAGGTAAGAGTGAGAGTTATGAAGGGGATGACTGCCCTGATGGATGGTTGTTGGTTGAGGAAGACGCTGACGACCACTACATCATCTCCCACCTCAGCGACCTCACACAACAACACACCAGCTCACCTCTTCAAGGCATACAACATCAAAAACATTTTCAGTTTAGCCAGCGCAGTTACAAAAATCTACTAGAGGAAGAATCAAGCAAGCAAAATATTGAAGAAACCATGCAATGCGAGAGTGTAAACGTCCAAGAGAGTGAGCTGAATGAGAATTGTAAAGTGAGTGAGCTGGAGGCGGCTATGCATTTTTCCACTGACGATGAAGACCAAGACAATGTTATGGACATTTACATTAGCGTAAGTTTAATGAAATTCAGGCAAATTAACAGTGTGCTGCTTGCTGCTTAAGCAAATTTTTTTTAGCAGATACATTACAATCATTTACGACCATCCATCACACAGGATGGTATCCTTTTCATAATCATTCAGGATAGTTTTACTGTCATGCCCAGTTACACAACATAGTATCATGTCATGATTCCTGTGTTACTTATCACAAAGGATGGATTTGCCCTCCTGCTACTTCACACAGGACGAGTTTTCAGTTATATTCCATTACACAGGATGGGTTTCTTACTTGAGGTAATGAAGTCTTCCAGTCTCAAGTTAAATATTATTAGTGTTATTTATTATTATTATTATTATTATTATTATTATTATTATTATTATTATTATTATTATTATTATTATTATTATTATTAAGTTAAGCGCTAAACCCTTGTGGTCATTTCGTCCAGCGAGTGGTGTTCGGTGGACGGATATTGCTGTTGCTGCTAGAAATGAACTATTTTAAACACTAATTGATTGAATCACAAATTCATAATGATAACAGTGATAATAAAAAAACTTCACTGAAGCATTAACATTCGTAATGCTTCAGAAATTACTGATATAGACATTTCTCTTACTAGCAATAGGAACAGATATGCAAAACTCACTTTATCTTTGTATTCTTGCCAACAGAAGCGAGCCAAAATGCAAAGAAAGTTGGATGTGTTTGGAAACCGTTCTCGTCACAAGAACGCCAAGAGGAAGACCAATGGCTACAGCTACATTTACACAAAACCCTACATTTTTGACCCTTACTGAGGTGCCCAGAATGTGATGTGGTGTTTGCCGCAGCAACTCAACACACACCAGCCCCTTCCTCCTCAATACTCTCGGTGCAAAAGCTACGAAAAATTAGAGGCATGGATTGCATCACTACATGATGGAGCAAACATCAAGGATATCGCACCTGAATTCTATAACGATATAATACATTTTGGAACGCTACCGATTATCTTCATTATCCACTCTGAGTTTGCGAGTGCAGGATATCAAGTATTGCTCCAAAGTGGGATTAGTATTATTATATTAAAAAAAAAACACTAAATTCGTGTGGGTCATTCAGGGCTGTGTTGATATTTAACTTAGCAGATATTTAGACCTAGTCATTCCGTGTTCGGAGCCATGGATTTTTGCTTTATACTTGTAACGTAAGCTCCTTATAAGTCATTCTGCCACTCTGTCAGGGGCCCAAGACTGTTCAACTGCCTCCCAGCATACACAAGGGGGATTACCAGTAGACCCTTGGCTGTCTTCAAGAAGGCATTGGCCAGGCACCAGAGTCAGTACCTGATCAGCGGGGCTGTGGTTCGTACGTCGGTTTGCGTGCAGCCAGCAGTAACAGCCTGGTTGATCAGGCCCTGATCCACCAAGAGACCTGGTCACAGACCGGGCCGCGGGGGCGTTGATCCTCAAAACCTTCTCCACGTATACTTCATTCTGGCTAAACCAAGATTAATTTATCAAAGTTTGTTTCAGTAACATATATATTCAAATCCGGAAACTTAATTTTGGAGCACAAAACTTACTGCTAACATAGATTTTCACAATAGTCCATAACGTATATATCAGTATATACTACCACTGATATACAGTGCTTAAGTGTGAGTAATATGACTAACATACTATGATATTTTAACTAATGTAGAGAAGCATACGCAATAGGAATCCGAAGGTTATTCTATATAAAACCTCGCTTAGAGGTCTTACATAGAATAACCTTTGGAGTTCTGGTCTCCCTACTATAGAACAGAGGCCAATACACTGGAGAACATACAGAGAAGTAGTATAAAGAATCTTACAAACAAGATAGACTACGAGTCTGAATCCACACTCTCTTGAAAGACAGACTGAGGGGGAGATGTTATTCAGACACAAGTGGAAGACATAAAGTAAGGTGATATACACTAGGTGCCTTGGGTATCTAACTACACAGTAACAGAGAAATACATGAGTGAGACTCACTACCTTTTATCAGTGACGAGAAACATAGCACCTCAAACTTACCTCTCCACTTTTTTTCTGGAGTTATAATCGCTTGTTTTGCATTTTATGCCAAAAACTGTGTAACGATGTTCGTAGTACTATAGGCATTGTGTATGTTAGGTTCAGTGCTTAACGTTATCAGTTGTTAACGGAAGCTATGAAGAAAAGTATACGTGTCACCGCTAATACATAATGTGTATTTTTGTTTTGTGCGTATTTTGTCAGGGTGTATATCGTGTTGAGTCCGAATTGTAGTTAGTGTTATTATGTACCTGGTGGAAGTGGTATGGTGGTACCATAATTTATGTATCTGGTGGAAGTTGTATGGTGGTACCAACAATTTATTGGTAAAAGACACATATGTACTGATCAAAACATTTATTAAGGAAACGCCGAGTAACGATTTTAACCATATATAAATATGTAAATAATTCATTACCACTGTAACTTTTTTATCTATCAGATTTTTTTCGGCTCAGTCCCTGGACCCATTATGTATATATATATTTTAACTACCGCCCACAGGATGGATATGGGAGCCATAATAAAAACATTAAACTTAAGTGGTCAGCTTTAAGGGACACGTCAGTTTCTCTGTCTTCTAATATTTTTTTTTCCACTATAATCTACCTTTTCCATAATTACTATTACATTTGCTTTGTCTGCTTCGTAAGATGAAGTCCAGGATCTTTCCTAAATTGGAAAAATAAACATGATATTAGGAGACAAGGAAACTCTAATGTAGTATTTAGATGTTATTTTGTCTTTTTAATCTCAAAAAGTATAGTATTATTGTATCTTATTGCTTTATTTTTCCCCCTGAAATTGGTGAGGGGCTCTTGATCCAAAGAACTGGACTTATCTTCCCTTGCTTGAATCGAACTGGAATGCCTTCCATACCACAGCCGCTATACGACCCCTGCAGGTTTAGCGTATTCCTCCAATTAAAAATAATAACTTCGAACGGCATCAGTTTTGAATGGCTGATGCATCGTATGCAATGCATGAGTTATTTTTTGGGTATAATAGAAAACATGTCTCCAGTTATTTGATATATGGTCAACACTCAATAATAAACTCTGGAATCTGGCACCGGACACGTGATAGTTAAATGAGGCTAATAAACTCTGGAATCTGGCACCAGACACGTGATAGTTAAATGAGGCTTCTTTACACCGTAGATTTATTGAGATCTAACTGTAGCTAAATTATTTATTTATTCATACAACTGTACTTCTATATTTTTAGAACACTGATCTCTTTGAATTAGATTTGGGCTCTGTACGTCTTAATTTACTTGAATTGCTGAAAAAATGCGGGTATTAGTTTCCATATGATGACTTGTGAAAGCTAAACCCGGAGGGTCATACAGTGCTACACTCTGTAGCTGAGGTTTAAGACGTCTGTAATTTAAATTCATCTAATCAACGTATTAAGCTAACCAGCAGGGATAAGTCTCACCCTCATACTTTACGCAGTTCACATTGTATCGTGTAACAATATATAGACATCACACTCGAAATCAATAACTTGTCGGAAATAAATAATTCTAGAAAAGCTGTATATGACATTCAGGAAACCGTATGTGACCACCTCTGGTGTTACTGCCTCACTGAGACTTCAGAAATCCCACTCCCGACATAATTATGGCTCCTAGGACTGAAGACATCTATTATACCAGTCCTAGTATGCACAACATCCAGGAGTCAGAAAATTGTCTGACAAAGGTAGTATGGTAGTATAGCATAACTATAGCTAATAGCATGAATTAAATGAAAAAAACTGATTAGTGACTCCTGAACCGGTCCTGGCCTGGTCCACCTCAGTCCAGGGAGCCAAGCTTCGTTCATACGGTTCTCATGGTCCAAAAATATGTTGAGAATTTTTACTCACCATGTACTAAGCCGAATTCATATCGTGTATGTAGAAAGTAACTTTTTTATATATTTGTTGCAAATACATCTTTATTTATGAACGGTCATTGTTTTCCTGAGTCTCCTCTCAATTTTTCCTTACTATGGTCAAGCAATGTACAGATAAAATATTTTCCAAGCTTCACTAATATTTTGTGGGGAATACAATAGACTTATATAATTTATCATCGTTAAAAAATCTATTACCAATGATTATTCATTGGATAGAAGCCAAAGAATTGTTGCCTTAGTATTTGCTGATAGACACAGCAGTACTGTCATTTGATAATTTGTGCACACTGGAACTGCTCTGTACTCACCTAATTGTGGTTGCAGGGGTCGAGACTCAGCTCCTGTCCCCGCCTCTTCACTGATCGCTACTAGATCCACTCTGCTCCCTGAGCTTTATCATACCTCGTCTTAAAGCTTTGTATGGTTCTGTGTGTGTGTACATGAGTCTGGTTCTGCCAGGATTTAGGCAAGGTTGTCCCCACCACTTAACTGGGAACTTTTTGATTTGGTTTCTTTTTCGGGGGAAACTTTGTTCCCTTTATAATTACCGTCCTGATTTTAACTAGTTAACTGTGAGGTTAATTTATTATGCACCTACATCTCAGCCTGTGACCGGCAGCGCAAAGAAAAGGATTACAGAGGTCACAATGGGTCTATCAGACCCCAGAGGTCATAATGGGTCTATCAGACCCCAGAGGTCATAATAGGTTTATCAAACCACAGAGGTCATAATGGGTCTATCAGACCCCAGAGGTCATAATGGGTCTATCAGACCCCAGAGGTCATAATAGGTCTATCAAACCACAGAGGTCATAATGGGTCTATCAGACCCCAGAGGTCATAATGGGTCTATCAGACCCCAGAGGTCATAATAGGTCTATCAAACCACAGAGGTCATAATGGGTCTATCGGACACCACTGAGCATTGTTTCATCACTAGAAAGGAATATTAGTCATTTCGTATTTTAAAATTATGTCACATAGTTGTTGTACACAGTACAGTAAGGAATACAATTTCAAACCCTTGATTTATTAATACCACTAAAAAAATTATATCATTGGTCATAGTTGGGTTTCAATCTGTATAAATGATGTTTGTTCCTAGTGTCGTTGATACAATACTTGACTGAAACTGCTGCCGGGTGATCAAAACAAAAATGTTGTCTCTATAGAATTATCCCCTCAAGGAAGGTTCCTTGATGTTGGTGAGGGGCTCTTGATTTAGGGAATTGGATCTGTGCTCCAGTTCCCCAAATTAAGCCTGAATGCCTTCCACATCCCCCCCCCCAGGCGCTGTATAATCCTCTGGGTTTAGCGCTTCCCCCTTGATTATAAAATAATAATATTGAATTACTAGGACATATAATTCATGGGACAAATGAATCAAGATGGATTCAAATAATAACCACACAAATAAAATGTTTGGACTACATGAACTGTATCTTGCTAGAAAATAACAGCATTTCCAACCACCATGGCAGATAACAATTTTAGACCAATCATGTACAGTCAGCAGCTTCGATTTTTTTTTTTTTTTTTTTTTTTTTTTTTTTTTTTTTTTTTTTTTTTTTTATCCCTCAGGGAAGGTTCCTTGATGTTGGTGAGGGGCTCTTGATTTAAGGAATTGGATCTGCACTCCAGTTCCCCGAATTAAGCCTGAATGCCTTCCACATCCCCCCCCCCCCCAGGCGCTGTATAATCCTATGGGTTTAGTGCTTCCCCTTGATTATAATAATAATAAAATTCGATTACTTTTTAAAATCAGTGCTTTAGAACACATACAAAACTTTAGATCAAAATATACTATCACACAGTCTCTACATCGATGGCTCCCTCAACCTCTGACAGTAGGAAGGCAGGTAATACTGTTACAATTATCATACATAGTGTAAATTACCTAGGAAACTCAAAAGACGTCAGAGTGACTTATTTCCATTGGGATGTTTACCTGGACCTGGAGTTTACCTGGAGAGAGTTCCGGGGGTCAACGCCCCCGCGGCCCGGTCTGAGACCAGGCCTCCTGGTGGATCAGAGCCTGATCAACCAGGCTGTTGCTGCTGGCTGCACGCAAACCAACATACGAGCCACAGCCCGGCTGATCCGGAACTGACTTTAGGTGCTTGTCCAGTGCCAGCTTGAAGACTGCCAGGGGTCTGTTGGTAATCCCCCTTATGTGTGCTGGGAGGCAGTTGAACAGTCTCGGGCCCCTGACACTTATTGTATGGTCTCTTAACGTGCTAGTGACACCCCTGCTTTTCATTGGGGGGATGGTGCATCGTCTGCCAAGTCTTTTGCTTTCGTAGTGGGTGATTTTCGTGTGCAAGTTCGGTACTAGTCCCTCTAGGATTTTCCAGGTGTATATAATCATGTATCTCTCCCTCCTGCGTTCCAGGGAATACAGGTTTAGGAACCTCAAGCGCTCCCAATAATTGAGGTGTTTTATCTCCGTTATGCGCGCCGTGAAAGTTCTCTGTACATTTTCTAGGTCGGCAATTTCACCTGCCTTGAAAGGTGCTGTTAGTGTGCAGCAATATTCCAGCCTAGATAGAACAAGTGACCTGAAGAGTGTCATCATGGGCTTGGCCTCCCTAGTTTTGAAGGTTCTCATTATCCATCCTGTCATTTTTCTAGCAGATGCGATTGATACAGTGTTATGGTCCTTGAAGGTGAGATCCTCCGACATGATCACTCCCAGGTCTTTGACGTTGGTGTTTCGCTCTATTTTGTGGCCAGAATTTGTTTTGTACTCTGATGAAGATTTAATTTCCTCATGTTTACCATATCTGAGTAATTGAAATTTCTCATCGTTGAACTTCATATTGTTTTCTGCAGCCCACTGAAAGATTTGGTTGATGTCTGCCTGGAGCTTTGCAGTGTCTGCAATGGAAGACACTGTCATGCAGATTCGGGTGTCATCTGCAAAGGAAGACACGGTGCTGTGGCTGACATCCTTGTCTATGTCGGATATAAGGATGAGGAACAAGATGGGAGCGAGTACTGTGCCTTGTGGAACAGAGCTTTTCACCGTAGCTGCCTCGGACTTTACTCTGTTGACGACTACTCTCTGTGTTCTGTTAGTGAGGAAATTATAGATCCATCGACCGACTTTTCCTGTTATTCCTTTAGCACGCATTTTGTGCGCTATTACGCCATGGTCACACTTGTCGAAGGCTTTTGCAAAGTCTGTATATATTACATCTGCATTCTTTTTGTCTTCTAGTGCATTTAGGACCTTGTCGTAGTGGTCCAATAGTTGAGACAGACAGGAGCGACCTGTTCTAAACCCATGTTGCCCTGGGTTGTGTAACTGATGGGTTTCTAGATGCGTGGTGATCTTGCTTCTTAGGACCCTTTCAAAGATTTTTATGATATGGGATGTTAGTGCTATTGGTCTGTAGTTCTTTGCTGTTGCTTTACTGCCCCCTTTGTGGAGTGGGGCTATGTCTGTTGTTTTTAGTAACTGTGGGACGACCCCCGTGTCCATGCTCCCTCTCCATAGGATGGAAAAGGCTCGTGATAGGGGCTTCTTGCAGTTCTTGATGAACACAGAGTTCCATGAGTCTGGCCCTGGGGCAGAGTGCATGGGCATGTCATTTATCGCCTGTTCGAAGTCATTTGGCGTCAGGATAACATCGGATAGGCTTGTGTTAATCAAATTTTGTGGCTCTCTCATAAAAAATTCATTTTGATCTTCGACTCTCAGTCTGGTTAGCGGCTTGCTAAAAACTGAGTCATATTGGGACTTGAGTAGCTCACTCATTTCCTTGTTGTCATCTGTGTAGGACCCATCTTGTTTAAGTAGGGGCCCAATACTGGACGTTGTTCTCGATTTTGATTTGGCATAGGAGAAGAAATACTTTGGGTTTCTTTCGATTTCATTTATGGCTTTTAGTTCTTCCCGCGATTCCTGACTCCTAAAGGATTCTTTTAGCTTAAGTTCGATGCTTGCTATTTCTCTGACCAGTGTCTCCCTACGCATTTCAGATATATTGACCTCTTTTAGCCGCTCTGTTATTCTTTTCCGTCGCCTGTAAAGGGAGCGCCTGTCTCTTTCTGTTTTACATCTACTCCTCCTTTTTCTTAGAGGAATAAGCCTTGTGCATACATCGA
This sequence comes from Cherax quadricarinatus, assembly GCF_038502225.1. Lineage (NCBI taxonomy): Eukaryota > Metazoa > Arthropoda > Malacostraca > Decapoda > Parastacidae > Cherax > Cherax quadricarinatus. The sequence goes on from NC_091335.1 coordinate 3,735,925, forward strand.
GTGCTACCGAGTTAATCTGTTCTAGGCATAAGTTGGGGTCTGTGTTGCTTAGTATATCTTCCCAGCTTATATCGGTTAGGACTTGGTTTACTTGGTCCCACTTTATGTTTTTGTTATTGAAGTTGAATTTGGTGAATGCTCCCTCGTGACTAATCTCATTATGTCGGTCTGGGGCTCCGCGCAAACATGACTGAACCTCAATTATGTTGTGATCTGAGTATATTGTTTTTGATATGGTGATATTTCTTATCAGATCATCATTGTTAGTGAAGATGAGGTCTAGTGTATTCTCCAGTCTAGTAGGCTCTATTATTTGCTGGTTTAAATTGAATTTTGTGCAGAGATTTAAAAGCTCGCGTGAGTGTGAGTTTTCATCAGAGCTGCCTCCTGGTGTTATTACTGCAACAATATTATTTGCTATATTCCTCCATTTTAGGTGCCTTAAGTTGAAATCCCCCAGGAGCAAGATGTTGCGTGCAGGAGCTGGAAGGTTTTCCAGACGGTGGTCAATTTTTAACAGCTGTTCCTGGAATTGCTGGGATGTTGCATCCGGAGGCTTGTAGACTATCATAATGACTAGGTTTTGGTTCTCGACCTTTACTGCTAAAACTTCCACTACATCATTTGAGGCATTTAGCAGTTCTGTGCAAACAAGTGACTCTGCAATGTACAGGCCAACCCCCCCCTTTTGCCTGTTCACTCTGTCACATCTGTATAGGTTGTAACCTGGGATCCATATTTCGTTGTCCAAGTGATCCTTTATGTGGGTCTCAGTGAAAGCCGCGAACATTGCCTTTGCCTCTGCAAGCAGTCCACGGATGAAAGGTATTTTGTTGTTTGTTGCTGGCTTTAGACCCTGTATATTTGCAAAGAAGAATGTTATCGGACTGGTGGTATTGTTGGTACTGGGGGGGGATTTTTTTTCCGGCATTAGTATCTGTATCTGTTGGTTTGGAGTGGAGGCTATCGACTGTGGTTCCACTCCAGGAATGACTGGATTTGGTGTACGATTTCTGCCATTTCCTGCCAGTTTTTTTTCCTTCCTGGCACTAAAAAACCTCTCCCTCTTGAGTGGCTGTGGCTACCCAGGTTTTCCCATGGCCTGGATGTTTTGTATCTTTTTGTCCCCTTTAGATGGTATGCCTGGCAATTTAAGTTATAGCACAGTCTTTCCTGTACTGAAGAGGTACACAGTTCAGGGTGAAAAAGCTTACAGGAAGGGAGTTTGCATTTTCCTGTTGTCATATGGGCATGGCATTTCCTAGGGTGGTCATAGTTGCACGTCCCATCTGTTTTTCCAGATTTCCCATGCCAGCAGATACCGAGTGCATAGTATGTGCACAGGCTTGGTTTCCGTTTGCCTTGGGTTTCTGTGACTGTATTCCCTGTTGGTGCATGTTTCCCTGTCTTACTTCTATCCTCCCTAGCACCAACAATGGAGCTCCCACCATTTGTTTTTGGTAATATATCCTCACTATTGCTAGTGGAGTCCTCTTGTTTGCTATTTCCTGCGGTATTTCTAGTTTGCAATATTGGTTTTATCTTATCTTTGACTACACTTGTTTCCCTACTATGGCTCCTGTCCCCTATGCGGTCATTCATATGTATTCCTTCTTGCGTATAATTCCCGACTACCTGGACAAAATCTCCAGCTTCACCATTACTGTCTCCCAGGACAGCATCTCCAGCTTCCCCATTACTGTCTCCCAGGACAGCATCTCCAGCTTCACCATTACTGTCTCCCAGGACAGCACCTCCAGCTTCACCATTACTGTCTCCCAGGACAGCACCTCCAGCTTCCCCATTACTGTCTCCCAGGACAGCACTATCAGCCCCCCATTTACTGACTACCAGGACATCATCTCCAGCCTTACAGTTTGTGACTACATGGCCAGTATCAAGGGCAGTACCATTCAGCCCGGACTTTTTATGTTCCCATCTGTTGTAGAAAGCTTCCAGGTTTTCTATGAAAGCAGCTTTGATGTTGACCTCTTTTAATACCCTTGTGATTTTAGTCCACAGATTTATCTCATTTGGGCATACCCAAAAACACTTCCCTGTTTTAATACTGCTTGTAGCTAGTTCTTGGATATCTGCACAAGGGGCGTGACACCAATTTCCACAGAAATGACAATTTATGCATGTGGAAGCCCGTTTGTTTGACTGACCACAGACTACACACAGCTTCATAATGATTTGAATGGTTGATTTACTGCAATTCTACTAGCAACCTCTTGAATATTCTATTAATAACCTGCTAGGTGGTGCACAACGAAACCGTTTGAAACCAGTCCAGGGTTCGGACCACCAAATCCAGTCATTCCTGGAGTGGAACCACAGTCGATGGCCTCCACTCCAAACCAACAGATACAGATACTAATGCCGGAAAAAAAATCCCCCCCCAGTACCAACAATACCACCAGTCCGATAACATTCTTCTTTGCAAATATACAGGGTCTAAAGCCAGCAACAAACAACAAAATACCTTTCATCCGTGGACTGCTTGCAGAGGCAAAGGCAATGTTCGCGGCTTTCACTGAGACCCACATAAAGGATCACTTGGACAACGAAATATGGATCCCAGGTTACAACCTATACAGATGTGACAGAGTGAACAGGCAAAAGGGGGGGGGTTGGCCTGTACATTGCAGAGTCACTTGTTTGCACAGAACTGCTAAATGCCTCAAATGATGTAGTGGAAGTTGTAGCAGTAAAGGTCGAGAACCAAAACCTAGTCATTGTGATAGTCTACAAGCCTCCGGATGCAACATCCCAGCAATTCCAGGAACAGCTGTTAAAAATTGACCACTGTCTGGAAAACCTTCCAGCTCCTGCACCCAACATCTTGCTCCTGGGGGATTTCAACTTAAGGCACCTAAAATGGAGGAATATAGCAAATAATATTGTTGCAGAAATAACACCAGGAGGCAGCTCTGATGAAAACTCACACTCACGCGAGCTTTTAAATCTCTGCACAAAATTCAATTTAAACCAGCAAATAATAGAGCCTACTAGACCTCATCTTCACTAACAATGATGATCTGATAAGAAATTACCTGGAGTTTACCTGGAGAGAGTTTCGGGGGTCAACGCCCCCGCGGCCCGGTCTGTGACCAGGCCTCCTGGTGGATCAGCGCCTGATCAACCAGGCTGTTGCTGCTGGCTGCACGCAAACCAACGTACGAGCCACAGCCCGGCTGATCAGGAACTGACTTTAGGTGCTTGTCCAGTGCCAGCTTGAAGACTGCCAGGGGTCTGTTGGTAATCCCCCTTATGTGTGCTGGGAGGCAGTTGAACAGTCTCGGTCCCCTGACACTTATTGTATGGTCTCTTAACGTGCTAGTGACACCCCTGCTTTTCATTGGGGGGATGGTGCATCGTCTGCCAAGTCTTTTGCTTTCGTAGTGAGTGATTTTCGTGTGCAAGTTCGGTACTAGTCCCTCTAGGATTTTCCAGGTGTATATAATCATGTATCTATCCCTCCTGCGTTCCAGGGAATACAGGTTTAGAAACCTCAAGCGCTCCCAGTAATTGAGGTGTTTTATCTCCGTTATGCGCGCCGTGAAAGTTCTCTGTACATTTTCTAGGTCGGCAATTTCACCTGCCTTGAAAGGTGCTGTTAGAGTGCAGCAATATTCCAGCCTAGATAGAACAAGTGACCTGAAGAGTGTCATCATGGGCTTGGCCTCCCTAGTTTTGAAGGTTCTCATTATCCATCCTGTCATTTTTCTAGCAGATGCGATTGATACAATGTTATGGTCCTTGAAGGTGAGATCCTCCGACATAATCACTCCCAGGTCTTTGACGTTGGTGTTTCGCTCTATTTTGTGGCCAGAATTTGTTTTGTACTCTGATGAAGATTTAATTTCCTCATGTTTACCATATCTGAGTAATTGAAATTTCTCATCGTTGAACTTCATATTGTTTTCTGCAGCCCACTGAAAGATTTGGTTGATGTCCGCCTGGAGCCTTGCAGTGTCTGCAATGGAAGACACTGTCATGCAGATTCGGGTGTCATCTGCAAAGGAAGACACGGTGCTGTGGCTGACATCCTTGTCTATGTCGGATATGAGGATGAGGAACAAGATGGGAGCTAGTACTGTGCCTTGTGGAACAGAGCTTTTCACCGTAGCTGCCTCGGACTTTACTCTGTTGACGACTACTCTCTGTGTTCTGTTAGTGAGGAAATTATAGATCCATCGACCAACTTTTCCTGTTATTCCTTTAGCGCGCATTTTGTGCGCTATTACGCCATGGTCACACTTGTCGAAGGCTTTTGCAAAGTCTGTATATATTACATCTGCATTCTTTTTGTCTTCTAGTGCATTTAGGACCTTGTCGTAGTGATCCAGTAGTTGAGACAGACAGGAGCGACCTGTTCTAAACCCATGTTGCCCTGGGTTGTGTAACTGATGGGTTTCTAGATGGGTGGTGATCTTGCTTCTTAGGACCCTTTCAAAGATTTTTATGATATGGGATGTTAGTGCTATTGGTCTGTAGTTCTTTGCTGTTGCTTTACTGCCCCCTTTGTGGAGTGGGGCTATGTCTGTTGTTTTTAGTAACTGAGGGACGACCCCCGTGTCCATGCTCCCTCTCCATAGGATGGAAAAGGCTCGTGATAGGGGCTTCTTGCAGTTCTTGATGAACACAGAGTTCCATGAGTCTGGCCCTGGGGCAGAGTGCATGGGCATGTCATTTATCGCCTGTTCGAAGTCATTTGGCGTCAGGATAACATCGGATAGGCTTGTGTTAATCAAATTTTGTGGCTCTCTCATAAAAAATTCATTTTGATCTTCGACTCTCAGTCTGGTTAGCGGCTTGCTAAAAACTGAGTCATATTGGGACTTGAGTAGCTCACTCATTTCCTTGCTGTCATCTGTGTAGGACCCATCTTGTTTAAGTAGGGGCCCAATACTGGACGTTGTTCTCGATTTTGATTTGGCATAGGAGAAGAAATACTTTGGGTTTCTTTCGATTTCATTTATGGCTTTTAGTTCTTCCCGCGATTCCTGACTCCTAAAGGATTCTTTTAGCTTAAGTTCGATGCTTGCTATTTCTCTGACCAGTGTCTCCCTGCGCATTTCTGATATATTGACCTCTTTTAGCCGCTCTGTTATTCTTTTCCGTCGCCTGTAAAGGGAGCGCCTGTCTCTTTCTATTTTACATCTACTCCTCCTTTTTCTTAGAGGAATAAGCCTTGTGCATACATCGAGTGCCACCGAGTTAATCTGTTCTAGGCATAAGTTTGGGTCTGTGTTGCTTAGTATATCTTCCCAGCTTATATCGGTTAGGACTTGGTTTACTTGGTCCCACTTTATGTTTTTGTTATTGAAGTTGAATTTGGTGAATGCTCCCTCGTGACTAGTCTCATTTTGTCGGTCTGGGGCTCCACGCATACATGTCTGAACCTCAATTATGTTGTGATCTGAGTATATTGTTTTTGATATGGTGACATTTCTTATCAGATCATCATTGTTAGTGAAGATGAGGTCTAGTGTATTCTCCAGTCTAGTAGGCTCTATTATTTGCTGGTTTAAATTGAATTTTGTGCAGAGATTTAAAAGCTCGTGTGAGTGTGAGTTTTCATCAGAGCTGCCTCCTGGTGTTATTACTGCAACAATATTATTTGCTATATTCCTCCATTTTAGGTGCCTTAAGTTGAAATCCCCCAGGAGCAAGATGTTGGGTGCAGGAGCTGGAAGATTTTCCAGACAGTGGTCAATTTTTAACAGCTGTTCCTGGAATTGCTGGGATGTTGCATCCGGAGGCTTGTAGACTACCACAATGACTAGGTTTTGGTTCTCGACCTTTACTGCTAAAACTTCCACTACGTCATTTGAGGCATTAAGCAGTTCTGTGCAAACAAGTGACTCTGCAATGTACAGGCCAACCCCCCCCTTTTGCCTGTTCACTCTGTCACATCTGTATAGGTTGTAACCTGGGATCCATATTTCGTTGTCCAAGTGATCCTTTATGTGGGTCTCAGTGAAAGCCGCGAACATTGCCTTTGCCTCTGCAAGCAGTCCACGGATGAAAGGTATTTTGTTGTTTATTGCTGGCTTTAGACCCTGTATATTTGCAAAGAAGAATGTTATCGGACTGGTGGTATTGTTGGTACTGGGGGGGGATTTTTTTTCCGGCATTAGTATCTGTATCTGTTGGTTTGGAGTGGAGGCCATCGACTGTGGTTCCACTCCAGGAATGACTGGATTTGGTGTACGATTTCTGCCATTTCCTGCCAGTTTTTTTTCCTTCCTGGCACTAAAAAACCTCTCCCTCTTGAGTGGCTGTGGCTACCCAGGTTTTCCCATGGCCTGGATGTTTTGTATCTTTTTGTCCCCTTTAGATGGTATGCCTGGCAATTTAAGTTATAGCACAGTCTTTCCTGTACTGAAGAGGTACACATTTCAGGGTGAAAAAGCTTACAGGAAGGGAGTTTGCATTTTCCTGTTGTCATATGGGCATGACATTTTCTAGGGTGGTCATAGTTGCATGTCCCATCTGTTTTTCCAGATTTCCCATGCCAGCAGATACCAAGTGCATAGTATGTGCACAGGCTTGGTTTCCGTTTGCCTTGGGTTTCTGTGACTGTATTCCCTGTTGGTGCATGTTTCCCTGTCTTATTCCTATCCTCCTTAGCACCAACAATGGAGCTCCCACCAGTTGTTTTTGGTAATTTATCCTCACTATTGCTATTGGAGTCCTCTTGTTTGCTATTTCCTGCGGTATTTCTGGTTTGCAATATTGGTTTTATCTTATCTTTGACTACACTTGTTTCCCTACTATGGCTCCTGTCCTCTATGAGGTCATTTATATGTATTCCTTCCTGCGTATAATTCCCGACTACCTGGACAAAATCTCCAGCTTCACCATTACTGTCTCCCAGGACAATATCTCCAACTTCACCATTTCTGTCTCCCAGGACAGCACCTCCAGCTTCACCATTACTGTCTCCCAGGACAGCACTATCAGCCCCACATTTACTGACTACCAGGACATCACCTCCAGCCTTACAGTTTGTGACTACATGGCCAGTATCAAGGGCAGTACCATTCAGCCCGGACTTTTTATGTTCCCATCTGTTGTAGAAAGCTTCCAGGTTTTCTATGAAAGCAGCTTTGATGTTATCCTCTTTTAATACCCTTGTGATTTTAGTCCACAGATTTTCCTCATTTGGGCATACCCAAAAACACTTCTCTGTTTTAATACTGCTTGTAGCTAGTTCTGGGATATCTGCACAAGGAGCGTGACACCAATTTCCACAAAAATGACAATTTATCCATGTGGTAGCCCGTTTGTTTGACTGACCACAGACTACACACAGCTTCATAATGATTTGAATGGTTGATTTACTGCAATTCTACTAGCAACCTCTTGAATATTATATTAATAACCTTAAATGAAGCTCTAGCTATTTGTATTTCTGTTTCTAACTCTTTTTGTATATTGGACAGCTTACCGTCACGTTCCTGATTTTTAATGTTTGTGTTTATAAGGGCGCCTACAACCCCATCCGTTTACAGTCTGCTTTATTGTCCAACGAAACTGTTTGAAACCAGTCCCGGGTTCGGACCAGTCAAGGGTTCGGACCAGTCAAGGGTTCGGACCAGTCGATCTGCTCTGATCAGTGGGTCACTTATTTAAAACATACTGGTCGGTGATTTGAGCTAACACATGAAGGATCTACTGGAAATTATCTACCCGAGTAATATGTGATTTGACTGATACAAAAGTATAACTTGCGTGTTGAAGAGCCGGTGATATCTGGCAGCTCCTACAATGACGTACAGTCGACCTCTTTGTTTATCAATCGCTGTATCTGGCTTTTCTATTTTTGTTTTTCCGTCTCCACCACAATAAATGCTATATTATCACTATAGTTGACTGGTGCAAATTTTGGAGGAAGGACGCTTTTTCTGTAGTAATAATTGCTTCTCGTTGTGTATATTGCGACCGCTGGTAACTACAGGTTATATGAAATTCACAGTAACGTCTCGTATTTCAAGAAAAAGAAACTAATGAAAGTCACTCCACTCCACTAAGTACCATTATAATACTGGTTAGTTGCTACTACAACACTGTATTCTGCTATTCACTGGTATCACTAGATTATATGCGAGTACACTAGCAGGCCAGGAAGATTATTAAAAACAGCTGACCTGTGGTAAGTTTCTGGCGACTTCTGGCACCTGCCTCTATAGGCTTATCACTTCATTTACAAATTCACCTGTTTTCAAATGACACTTTAGCCTTTATCATCAATATACTAGGGAGCCACTGTAGTATACACTATACACTATGTATACTCAATGCTTTCAGGGAGACTTTCTTTCCTCTGACACAACGTTCAATTATTATTATTTTTTTCACACGGGAAACAGGCCTATGATTCCCCTCTGGCAGTAAACTCTGCTAGGTAATGCACACTAATTCTCCTTTTTTGACTCAGTATATAATGTTTTCCGCCCAAGATTGGTTCCAGGCGCTAGAGGGATGTATCGTATAGGATTGATGACACAAATTAAAGTTCTAGCACGTAAGAGCGACCGTGAAAACACCAGAAAGCCGGGAGCACAACAAGGCACGCTGACGGTATCAAAAACAATATACTCAGATCACAACATAATTGAGGTTCAGTCATGTATGCGCGGAGCCCCAGACCGACATAAGGAGATTAGTCACGAGGGAGCATTCACCAAATTCAACTTCAATAACAAAAACATAAAGTGGGACCAAGTAAACCAAGTCCTAACCGATATAAGCTGGGAAGATATACTAAGCAACACAGACCCCAACTTATGCCTAGAACAGATTAACTCGGTAGCACTCGATGTATGCACAAGGCTTATTCCTCTAAGAAAAAGGAGGAGTAGATGTAAAACAGAAAGAGACAGGCGCTCCCTTTACAGGCGACGGAAAAGAATAACAGAGCGGCTAAAAGAGGTCAATATATCTGAAATGCGTAGGGAGACACTGGTCAGAGAAATAGCAAGCATCGAACTTAAGCTAAAAGAATCCTTTAGGAGTCAGGAATCGCGGGAAGAACTAAAAGCCATAAATGAAATCGAAAGAAACCCAAAGTATTTCTTCTCCTATGCCAAATCAAAATCGAGAACAACGTCCAGTATTGGGCCCCTACTTAAACAAGATGGGTCCTACACAGATGACAACAAGGAAATGAGTGAGCTACTCAAGTCCCAATATGACTCAGTTTTTAGCAAGCCGCTAACCAGACTGAGAGTCGAAGATCAAAATGAATTTTTTATGAGAGAGCCACAAAATTTGATTAACACAAGCCTATCCGATGTTATCCTGACGCCAAATGACTTCGAACAGGCGATAAATGACATGCCCATGCACTCTGCCCCAGGGCCAGACTCATGGAACTCTGTGTTCATCAAGAACTGCAAGAAGCCCCTATCACGAGCCTTTTCCATCCTATGGAGAGGGAGCATGGACACGGGGGTCGTCCCACAGTTACTAAAAACAACAGACATAGCCCCACTCCACAAAGGGGGCAGTAAAGCAACAGCAAAGAACTACAGACCAATAGCACTAACATCCCATATCATAAAAATCTTTGAAAGGGTCCTAAGAAGCAAGATCACCACGCATCTAGAAACCCATCAGTTACACAACCCAGGGCAACATGGGTTTAGAACAGGTCGCTCCTGTCTGTCTCAACTATTGGACCACTACGACAAGGTCCTAAATGCACTAGAAGACAAAAAGAATGCAGATGTAATATATACAGACTTTGCAAAAGCCTTCGACAAGTGTGACCATGGCGTAATAGCGCACAAAATGCGTGCTAAAGGAATAACAGGAAAAGTCGGTCGATGGATCTATAATTTCCTCACTAACAGAACACAGAGAGTAGTCGTCAACAGAGTAAAGTCCGAGGCAGCTACGGTGAAAAGCTCTGTTCCACAAGGCACAGTACTCGCTCCCATCTTGTTCCTCATCCTTATATCCGACATAGACAAGGATGTCAGCCACAGCACCGTGTCTTCCTTTGCAGATGACACCCGAATCTGCATGACAGTGTCTTCCATTGCAGACACTGCAAAGCTCCAGGCAGACATCAACCAAATCTTTCAGTGGGCTGCAGAAAACAATATGAAGTTCAACGATGAGAAATTTCAATTACTCAGATATGGTAAACATGAGGAAATTAAATCTTCATCAGAGTACAAAACAAATTCTGGCCACAAAATAGAGCGAAACACCAACGTCAAAGACCTGGGAGTGATCATGTCGGAGGATCTCACCTTCAAGGACCATAACATTGTATCAATCGCATCTGCTAGAAAAATGACAGGATGGATAATGAGAACCTTCAAAACTAGGGAGGCCAAGCCCATGATGACACTCTTCAGGTCACTTGTTCTATCTAGGCTGGAATATTGCTGCACACTAACAGCACCTTTCAAGGCAGGTGAAATTGCCGACCTAGAAAATGTACAGAGAACTTTCACGGCGCGCATAACGGAGATAAAACACCTCAATTATTGGGAGCGCTTGAGGTTCCTAAACCTGTATTCCCTGGAACGCAGGAGGGAGAGATACATGATTATATACACCTGGAAAATCCTAGAGGGACTAGTACCGAACTTGCACACGAAAATCACCCACTACGAAAGCAAAAGACTTGGCAGACGATGCACCATCCCCCCAATGAAAAGCAGGGGTGTCACTAGCACGTTAAGAGACCATACAATAAGTGTCAGGGGCCCGAGACTGTTCAACTGCCTCCCAGCACACATAAGGGGGATTACCAACAGACCCCTGGCAGTCTTCAAGCTGGCACTGGACAAGCACCTAAAGTCAGTTCCGGATCAGCCGGGCTGTGGCTCGTATGTTGGTTTGCGTGCAGCCAGCAGCAACAGCCTGGTTGATCAGGCTCTGATCCACCAGGAGGCCTGGTCTCGGGCCGGGCCGCGGGGGCGTTGACCCCCGGAACTCTCTCCAGGTAAACTCCAGTCAAGGGTTCGGACCAGTCAAGGGTTCGGACCAGTCAAGGGTTCGGACCAGTCTATCTGATCTGATCAGTGGGTCACTTATTTAAACCATACTGGTCGGTGATTTGGGCTAACACATGAAGGATCTACTGGAAATTATCTACCCGAGTAATATGTGATTTGATTGATACAAAAGTATAACTTGCGTGTTGAAGAGCCGGTGACTGCTGGCACTCCTACAATGACGAACGGTCGAGCCTCCACCTTTGTTTATCAATCGCTGTATCTAGCTTCTCTATTTTTTTTTTTTCCGTCTCCACCACAATAAATGCTATATTATCACTATAGTTGACTGGTGCAAATTTTGGAGGAAGGGCGCTTTTTCTGTAGTAATAATTGCTTCTCGATGTATTAGAATTAATAACTAGGCTTACACCTTACAAACTGAGCTGTTTGCTATATTTGTTGCTCACAAATTTGTGGAAACTACGACCGCACACAGTGTGCTTCAAAGTGTTTTGCCATATCAATGACCCAAAAGCAAATAAATAACTTTGATTTTTTTGGTTATCCTAGGTAATTTACACTATGATAATTGTACTTATGTGTACCTCTACCTAAATAAACTTACTACTTACTTACTTTACTTACGTACTTACATACTTTGCTCACGTACTTACTTACGTACTGACTTACTTACCTACTTACTTCCTGTAAGGACTCCCCAGATAGGGAGCCAAGGCCGGGTCACCACTACTTGGAAAAGACCCGGGCCGGGAGAATCCCGGCGAATAAAAAAAAAAAAAAATGACCCCAATGGAAATAAGTCACTCTGACTTTTTTGGGATGTCCTAGGTTCTCTACACATATGCTGCTATGTATGATAATCTATGTAACTGTATTTGTGTATACCTGAATAAACTTACTTAAGGTTTGCGTGGTCTCAGGAAGGTTGGATGTTAAGGCAACAATCTTCCCGGACTCCCGGGTAAAGGGTTCATTAAGACCAAAGCTTTGGTGGCCCTTAATAACCTTAACAACAGTAAGAAAAACAACACCAGATAAAAGCAGGCTAAGGTAAAAATAATTTTTATAACGTCATAGTTCATAAACGGTAAGGAAACTGTATAGACTCATAATCAGTTATTGAACAGTATATAATAAATTACTTTAAAATCTTTTAGTATAAAGTAAGGGTGTAGGAAATTTACGAAGCCCAGAATGTGGAAATAAAGACCCCATACTTACCTATTTGGGGTTGCAAGGGTTGATTCACAGCTCCTGGCCCCGTGATTTATTATATTTGTTTATTCAGCTGTTAGAAGTAATTAATTTATCAGACACATTGGTGAGATCGTCTTCCAGATACACTGGTAAGATCATCTTCCAGACACTGGTAAGATCATCTTCCAGACACTGGTAAGATCATCTTCCAGACACTGGTAAGATCATCTTCCAGACACTGGTAAGATCATCTTCCAGACACACTGGTAAGATCATCTTCCAGACACTGGTAAGATCATCTTCCAGACACTGGTAAGATCATCTTCCAGACACACTGGTAAGATCATCTTCCAGACACACTGGTAAGATCATCTTCCTGACACTGGTAAGATCATCTTCCAGACACTGGTAAGATCATCTTCCAGACACTGGTAAGATCATCTTCCAGACACTGGTAAGATCATCTTCCAGACACTGGTAAGATCATCTTCCAGACACACTGGTAAGATCATCTTCCAGACACACTGGTAAGATCATCTTCCAGACACTGGTAAGATCATCTTCCAGACACTGGTAAGATCATCTTCCAGACACACTGGTAATATTGTCTTCCAGATACACTGGTAAGATCATCTTCCAGACACACTAGTAAGATCATCTTCCAGACACACTGGTAAGATCATCTTCCAGACACACTTGTAAGATCATCTTCCAGACACACTGGTAAGATCATCTTCCAGACACTGGTAAGATCATCTTCCAGACACGCTGGTAAGATCATCTTCCAGACACACTGGTAAGATCATCTTCCAGACACACTGGTAAGATCATCTTCCAGACACTGGTAAGATCATCTTCCAGACACACTGGTAAGATCATCTTCCAGACACTGGTAAGATCATCTTCCAGACACACTAGTAAGATCATCTTCCAGACACTCTGGTAAGATCATCTTCCAGACACACTGGTAAGATCATCTTCCAGACACACTAGTAAGATCATCTTCCAGACACACTGGTAAGATCATCTTCCAGACACTGGTAAGATCATCTTCCAGACACACTAGTAAGATCATCTTCCAGACACACTGGTAAGATCATATTCCAGACACACTAGTAAGATCATCTTCCAGACACACTGGTAAGATCATCTTCCAGACACACTGGTAAGATCATCTTCCAGACACACTGGTAAGATCATCTTCCAGACACACTGGTAAGATCATCTTCCAGACACACTAGTAAGATCATCTTCCAGACACACATTAAGATCATCTTCCAGACACACTGGTAAGATCATCTTCCAGACACACTAGTAAGATCATCTTCCAGACACACTGGTAAGATCATCTTCCAGACACACTGGTAAGATCATCTTCCAGACACACTAGTAAGATCATCTTCCAGACACACTGGTAAGATCATCTTCCAGACACACTGGTAAGATCATCTTCCAGACACACTGGTAAGATCATCTTCCAGACACACTAGTAAGATCATCTTCCGGACACACTGGTAAGATCATCTTCCAGATACTGGTAAGATCATCTTCCAGACACACTGGTAAGATCATCTTCCAGACACACTAGTAAGATCATCTTCCAGACACACTGGTAAGATTAATAAGTAAGCTTATTTAGGTACAGCTGCATATAAGTACAGTTGCACAATTATCATACATAGTAACATACATGTAAATTACCTAGAATAGCCCATAAAAGTCAGATGAAGGTACTTATTTCCAATGGGTTCTTGTAATATCTTATTGCTGTAAGATAAATTAGAAATCAGTAATTTTTATAACCTTAAAAATTAAAGCAGCAAAGTAACTCAACAGTGTGAAAATCATTCACAATAAAAGGAGATACAATAGGAATAAAGTAAACTGAGTTGTTTACATGAACATTAAAGAAGATCAGCTTACAGTAATAGGTACATGAATGTTAACTATACAAGAAATCACTCTCCTTCCTTTAACTTCATTCATTAGGTACCTTTTAGCTCTCTTCCTGACCTAGCTCATGCCAGGACAGGCTTTGACATGCTCAGGCAGTCCTTTCCACTCCTTTATTGCTGTATAATAAAAGGTATTTGAGGACTGACCACCTGTTGTAGATACTATAAAATTGTGTTCAATTTCCCTGGTTTTGGTTCCTAACCTTGACAAACTCTGCATGATTGAACCTCAGCTGCTGTACTGTCTTCAACTTCTGGATAATTTGCATGACACCCATTAGGATGGTGGTGCTTAGAACAATATTGTGTGAATCTTTGACTGTTGAACAAAATGGAAGTACAGTATTAGACTTTAGAGGTAGTGTATGTGTAATGTACATTGCCTGTGAGTTGTGTAAATGAATCACCCATTCATACACTTAGAGATTACAAGAAAAAATACAAAAGTTTCTGCATTAAATAGTACAGATTGTTACTTGTTAATGGAATGTTAAAGAGGTTATTACAACTAAATGAGCCAGAAAAGTTACTGAATGTGTGGTTTGAGAAAAAAACAGAAGAAAGAAGCCCCACATAATGCTCAGATAACAAGGCACAAAGTCCTGTCATACTATGAAACTTTGAGAAAAGGAAGACAAGCCTTCACAACAATGTATGATTAGTGAAGGATTATGTGAAAACTTAAAAATGTGCAATAGTCTTTGTGAAAAGATTTTCTTGTCAGCTCTGAAGAGTACTGTAGGGTAAAACATTCCAGAGATGCATTACAGAATACATATGCACTTCATTAAAACCATCGATTACTGACAACTCTGGATTTACATTAACACAAGAAACACAACCATCTTCCTTAGCCTGGTAGGGCCACATCAGCCCTTTCCATACACTTCCTTATTAGCAAGCAGCAACAACTAGAATATAAAGTAAGATAAACTGTCATATTGTTCTTCAGGTACAGTGTTAAAAAAAGTTATTTGGTAAATTTGAAAGTGTCTGGAATGTAACAATATTTTGCTCTATATTCTTCATTTTACATAAATATATTTTTCATAACATGCTGATTTTCATGAATGTAATTGGTGTGTTATGAGAGAGTTTATTGCAGCTACTTGGAAAAATATGATTCTAGCACTGGTCTTGCAGTATAAATAGTAATGTTTTTACACTGCAATGCTTAGTAGTAATGCTAAGCATCAGAATTGGTCTGATAATTATCTGCAATGGGCAAACTTTTGTCAGTTGTTACATAATGTTAAATGCACTAAAATATTTTATTTCCCAGCCAGCTTGCATGACTATGATAGTAAGTACAGTATTTACTTTATATTTTTGGTTTTGTCTTTCTTAATATTATAACTGGATAAAGTGAATATTTAAGACTACGGTATTCAAATATAGGTTGTTTAAAGTTACTTATTGAAATATATTCTGCGGTGCGCTTATAATGAGAAAGCATCAGTTGTTTTAAGTGATTAACATGAACAGCCAATAAAAATCAGTCATTCATAAGAATAAAAATTGTGATGTACGAAATTAGTAAGCTACAACAGACTTTTTGGCTGTAGTGAAGGAAATTTACAGAAGATGCAATTTGACAAGACATACAGGTACTGTACTGTGCAGTTAGTTGTTGGGGAAAAAAACTCTCATACAGAGAATCCTGGCTTATCATTTTTGTTATAGGTGTAATGGTACGGCAGGACGAACCCAAGATGGGACAGGGTGGTTTGTGTGGAGTGACCACACCTGGTATTGAGTCATTGCCTCCCATCACATCAGCTTCTCTTTCATCTGCCTCTAATGGGATGGCTACTGAAGTGCAAGTGAGCCCCATAATTTTTTTCATTCCAAATATTGTGTGTGTGTGTGTACTAGTACTGTAGAGAAAAATAACATTGTTGTCAACCCTTTAGTGGAAGAATATAATGTTATGATTATCTGTGGATCCTAGGTAAAGTCTGTTTATAATTTACTCATTGATTTGAGGAAATATGTGGTGAGTTCCAGTATAATTACTAGTAGCTTGGTTGGTAGCATCCTCAGCTCATGTGCTAAGGGTCCAGGATTGATCCCCCGGCACTTACTGCCCCTGTTCACCCAGCAGTAATTCAGCACCTGGGTATTAGCAGACTGTTGTGGGTTGCATCCTGGGGAATAAGATTAACTTAGGCTGCTCAGAATGCTCTGCATAACCAGGGGCTTTCTGTAAAGTATGCAGATAATGTTGACTAGGTCTGTATCAGTTAAATCATGTACCTTGTAGAAATACATGTATAGATTATTATTGTTATTATTATTATTAAGTATCCTTAGTAAAGTGATCTTATGGTTTTATTAATACGTACACTTTTCTTTATAAATAAAAAAGTTACAGCAAAAAGATGAAACAACCCATGACTAAGCAAATTAATATTAGATTAATTGACAAAATGCATAACTGTGATGTGAAATATAGACTAGCTTAATCTCTAAACAAACAAATTAACAATTAACTCATGGATTCAGCTTACAGCTAAAATGTGGATAAGAAGACTTTATTTGGATTTTTTAATCCAAAGGGTTAGTAACCCAGTAAAGCCAGTCATTTTGGCTTTTTTCCATTGGGTTTTATTTTTTATATCTTTTCCCAGGATATGACCCACAACAGTCTTTAAACTCCCGGAGGACATAACGCTACAAAACACTGTCCTGTTCTAACATTATTATCCATCTTATGTGCCATCATTTGAGCTGTATTGAGCATAGTACAGAGTTCAACCTAAGGGTGGATCACCACACTCTTGAAGCTACACGGCCCCACTTGCAATTGGTGTACGAAAACCCACATTTCAAACATCTGCTGCCATATGTTTCCGTTATTAAAAGTTTCTCATGCAGCCAGTCATAATTATCTGTGCAAACTGTATGGCATGCTATGTTAAAAGTTTTCTTGACCAGAAGTGTATATAAGTACAGTGGACCCCCGGTTAACGATATTTTTTCAATCCAGAAGTATGTTCAGGTGCCAGTACTGACCGAATTTGTTCCCATAAGGAATATTGTGAAGTAGATTAGTCCATTTCAGACCCCCAAACATACACGTACAAACGCACTTACATAAATACACTTACATAATTGGTCGCATTCGGAGGTGATCGTTATGCGGGGGTCCACTGTATATATAGAATTGTAAATTGTCATTTTATGTATGTGCAGAACTACAGTGTTATTTTATGTGTTCCTGTTCAGACTTGTACGTATTTAATTCTTTTTTCTGATTTCCCTAGGCATCAATATCAAGTTTGATGGCACTGGAAGGAAGTGTGAGCCAGGAAGATCTTATTTCCAAGCTGCGTGCAGTCATCAATGAGAACCTGGAGCTCAAAGGTATAGTTCAGAACCAAACACTGAGTGGTAATCTTTTCTATAGTATTTGTTAACATGGAGGTAAACAGCTGTTAAATGAATGGTGGTGAATGCAGCGTGAGGTACAGTGTTGTTGAGAGTGGTGCTAGTGTATGCATTGACCTGATTTGTAGCACCATTAGTAACACTGGGGATTGACATTGGTGTGCTGGATACAGTTTAAAAGATGGAGCAAGGAGGGAAGAGGAGGGAGGGAAAAAAAATCAAGGATGAGGAGTAGGGGGAAGGAGAAATTTGGAATATTATTCTGTCTCATGTTTGCTAAGGTAAATTCTCTTAAATTTAACACTCGTTAAACTAAAACTCTGTATTTTAAAATACTTCATATTGGTCCTAATTCCTTTTCATCTACTTCATCCATTTGCACCTCTCACATTCTTACTTATTACTGCTCTTTCTTACTTCACAGACAGTTCTCAAAAGTCCATTTTTTCTGCAAAGGCAGTTGTTGTTATCACATAAACTTACGTGAAGGAGATAAATGGTTTTCGTATTGATATTACTATAGTATTGCACCTTATAGTAATGGCCAAGTTTATATTGATAAAACCTCCGCAACAGAAACGGTGGCACAAAACAATCTTGCTCTTCGGCAACAACTTGGACTAGTAGTCAAGTGGAGACAGCAGAATGAACTACATCAGCAAGAGCAACGCAAGTGCATCCATGAGTTTACCCAGCAGCTGTCCACTCTTCAGCAAGAAAATGCTAGTCTGAGATCTCAACTTGCTGGTTCAAAGGTGATAACATTTCTGTAAATATTTCAGTATATTTTATAGTTTTATATTAAATATTTTATCATCTGTCCTTAATTTTATACAGAAATACATAAATAGATTTTTCTGTATCCTTGTGTGATTTAAAAAATGGCTTTCAGATGTCTTAGGTAATTTCATGTAATTTTTTTTAACACGTTGGCCATCTCCCACCGAGGCAAGGTGACCCAAAAGAGAAAAAAGCACTTTCACCATTGCTCAACACTTTCACCATCATTCACACATAATCACTGCCTTTGCAGTTCAGATGTCACTCCAAACAGCCAATATCCCAAACCCCTCCTTTAAAGTGAAGGTATTGTACTTCCCACTTCTAGGGCTTGCATATATATACCTACACACATACAGTACAGTACACATGTATATGCAAAACAAGCCAGAAGGTAGGTGGAAAATTGGCTCCAGTCCTTTAGCACTGTTTGCAGTGCTTTGTCCAGAGCTTTTCAATCAAGGTAATTGCAAATTGAGAAAACTGTAAGACATAGTGGTGTCAGTTGCAAGGCCATTAGCTTACTCCTGATATTTTTTTATCCTTTTTTTTTTTTTTTTTTTTTTTTTACCATTTCCTTAATTACAAAGCTCCTGACAAAGATCTGGCAATAGTATGAAAGGCCTAGTGCTGATTTTTTTTTACTTCCTTGTGGCTTGTTTTGTATTGATTGTTTGCACTGTATATATGTGTGTGCATGTATATGTGTGTGGGGGGTGTATGCACATATTATATATGATATATGTACATGCTTTCATATGTATGTATATACTTGCATACATACATATATGAGAGTTGATAGTCAAATGTTTTTATTGACAGGGCAATGTGTGAATAAATTTGGTTGCATATTCCTTCTTTTTGGTGGGGGAGGGGCAGCACTGTTCATTTTGGGGGTCTGGCACATGATTCCTGAATTGAAAACTAACTACAGGATTTATTTCTCACTCTAAAAATCTCTCTTCTTTCTGGTCATTCTAAAACGTCAGTATTAACAAGTTTAAAACATAATTTAAAGAGATACATGTATTTCCATTGAAAGACAAAATAAGCTGAAATCTGAAATAAAATTTATTATATGAACATAATTTTGTCTTTATTGATTCTAATTTTGCAGGACCTCTGGGAATGGAAGATCCATCAATTTGGAGACTTTTTTGTGTCACCCTGCCTTGGTGGGAGACGGCCAGTGTGTTAAAAAAATAATTATGTTTTGTCAGGTTAGCTGGACTTGAGTCCTGGAGGTGAGAAGTACAATGCCTGCACTTTAAAGGAGGGGTTTGGGATATTTGCTGTTTGGAGTGACATCTGAACTGTCGTATCTGCATGCCTCTGTAAAGACAGTGATTAACCCTTAAACGGTCCAAACAGATCGACGTTCAAATTCGTAGTGCTACAAAAGTAGATCGACTTTTTTTTACATATTTTCAAATATAACAAAAAAAAAATTAGGTAAAAGTTTTTTTACATGTTTTCAAAGGAAAAACAAAAAAGAAGATCTACATTTTTTTACATACTTTCAGATGTTGAAAAAACGTATATATACATTTGGACCATTTAAGGGTTAAGTGTAAAGGATGGTGAAAGTGTTTTTCTTTTCAAGGTTATCCTGCATCAGTGGGAGATGGCCAGCATGTTGAAAAAAACAAAAGAAAAATATATATATACATTTGCTGTTTCAGTCACCAGAAGAGCCTCAACCACATTTTCAAGAACTGGACGAGACTATAAAGTTATTGAACACGCGTTTGGAAGTTGCAGAGAGGAACTTGCGGCAAGTTCAGGAGGAGAGGGAAAAACTGATATCTCAGAGATCCAGGCTAGAGGGAGACATCACACTGTTGAAGGTGAAGTATTCCAGCATACTTCAGATGTAATTGCTACCACACTTAATTTTTACATTCCAGAAAGTCACAACACTTATTAGTTAATTGCCATATTTAACATGTTTCTGTCATCAGCAGTTTTACAAACCTGTGACTGGTTTTGAAAGTTGTTCTCTGAAGCCTTGCTTGAGGTCAGACCTGATTGTTGACTGCCTGGTCTAGTCACCTGTAAATTCAGTGTTACTTGAAAACTTCTACCTTTGTTCCTGCAATATTTTAGCTTATCTAAGGAAAAAGCTTTTCTAGTATGGGATATTCATTATAATGTTCCTACTACTTTTAATTCCACAAAAGAGTTGAAGACTTAATTTATAAAAGCTGACTACAGAAGCTTTTCCTTGCACAGTTTATGTACAAATTTTCACTAGACTGTAAGTACCACTTACTTGTCCCTTAGTACAATATCTGTACTTGCTATTTCATTTTTACTTAAAAAATTGCCTGTTTAGGGCTTCATATTAATTTTAAATAACTTTTCAGTGTGACTTGACTACAAGTCGCAGTGAGCAAGAGAGACTGCAGCTGGAGAGGTTTGAGCTTTTAAATACAGCAAGTGAACTTCGTCTTCAACTACGTCAACTTCGTGAGGGCGCTGATGCCAAGGCACGCTCCTTGGAAACTACTCCTGTTGAGGGTATGGCTTATATTTTAAGGCTGGAGTTACTTTATAGCTTTTGCCCAGTTTATTGCTGACATATTCACATGTGACCAATGAGAGACTTGCAAGAAATCTGACATGGTGGCTGCAAATCAGTAGACATGAACTACTTAGTAATTTTTTTTTTTTTTTTCAACAAGTTGGCCGTCTCCCACCGAGGCAGGGTGACCCAAAAAAGAAAGAAAATCGCCAAAAAGAAAATGCTTTCATCATCATTCAACACTTTCACCACACTCGCACATTATCACTGTTTTAGCAGAGGTGCTCAGAATACAACAGTTTAGAAGCATATACGTATAAAGATACACAACATATCCCTCCAAACTGCCAATATCCCAAACCCCTCCTTTAAAGTGCAGGCATTGTACTTCCCATTTCCAGGACTCAAGTCCGACTATATGAAAATAACCGGTTTCCCTGAATCCCTTCACTAAATATTACCCTGCTCACACTCCAACAGATTATCAGGTCCCAAGTACCATTCGTCTCCATTCACTCCTATCTAACACGCTCACGCATGCTTGCTGGAAGTCTAAGCCCCTCGCCCACAAAACCTCCTTTACCCCTCTCTCCAACCCTTTCGAGGACGACCCCAATCTCGCTTTCCTTCCCCTATAGATTTATATGCTTTCCATGTCATTCTAGTTTGATCCATTTTCTCTAAATGACCAAACCACCTCAACAACCCCTCTTCTGCCCTCTGACTAATACTTTTATTAACTCCACACCTTTTGCTAATTTCCACACTCCGAATTTTCTGCATAATATTTACACCACACATTGCCCTTAGACAGGACATCTCCACTGCCTCCAACCGTCTCCTCGCTGCTGCATTTACCACCCAAGCTTCACACCCATATAAGAGTGTTGGTACTACTATACTTTCATACATTCCCTTCTTTGCCTCCATAGATAATGTTTTTTGACTCCACATATACCTCAATGCACCACTCACCTTTTTTCCCTCATCAATTCTATGATTAACCTCATCCTTCATAAATCCATCCGCCGACACGTCAACTCCCAAGTAGTGTATCTGAAAACATTCACTTCTTCCATACTCCTCCTCCCCAATTTAATATCCAATTTTTCTTTATCTAAATCATTTGATACCCTCATCACCTTACTCTTTTCTATGTTCACTTTCAACTTTCTACCTTTACACACATTCCCAAACTCATCCACTAACCGTTGCAATTTTTCTTTAGAATCTCCCATAAGCACAGTATCATCAGCAAAAAGTAACTGTGTTAATTCCCATTTTGAATTTGATTCACCATAATTTAATCCCACCCCTCTCCCGAACACTCTAGCATTTACTTCTTTTACAACCCCATCTATAAATATATTAAACAACCATGGTGACATTACACATCCCTGTCTAAGACCTACTTTTACTGGGAAGTAGTCTCCCTCTCTTCTACACACCCTAACCTGAGCCTCACTATCCTCATAAAAGCTCTTTACAGCATTTAGTAACTTATCACCTATTCCATATACTTGCAACATCTGCCACATTGCTCCTCTATCCACTCTATCATATGCCTTTTCTAAATCCATAAATGCAATAAAAACTTCCCTACCTTTATCTAAATACTGTTCACATATATGCTTCAATGTAAACACTTGATCTACACATCCCCTACCCACTCTGAAACCTCCTTGCTCATCCGCAATCCTACATTCTGTCTTACCTCTAATTCTTTCAATTATAACCCTACCGTACACTTTTCCTGGTATACTCAATAAACGTATTCCTCTATAATTTTTACAATCTCTTTTGTCCCCTTTCCCTTTATATAAAGGGACTATACATGCTCTCCGCCAATCCCTAGGTACCTTCCCCTCTTTCATACATTTATTAAACAAAAGTACCAACCACTCCAACACTATATCCCCCCTGCTTTTAACATTTCTGTCATGATCCCATCAGTTCCAGCTGCTTTACCCCCTTTCATTCTACGTAACGCCTCACGTACCTACCCCACACTTACATTCTGCTCTTCTTCACTCCTAAAAGATGGTATACCTCCCTGACCAGTGCATGAAATTACCGCCTCCCTTTCAACATTTAAAAGCTCCTCAAAATATTCTCGCCATCTACCTAATACCTCCCTCTCCCCATCTACTAACTCCCCTACTCTGTTTTTAACTGGCAAATCCATACTTTCTCTAGGCTTTCTTAGCTTGTTTAACTCACTCCAAAATTTTTTCTTATTTTCATTAAAATTTCTTGACAGTGCCTCTCCCACTCTATCATCTGCTCTCCTTTTGCACTCTCTCACCACTCTCTTCACCTTTCTTTTACTCTCCATATACTCTGCTCTTCTTATAACACTTCTGCTTTGTAAAAACCTCTCATAAGCTAACTTTTTCTCTTTTATCACACCCTTTACTTCATCATTCCACCAATCACTCCTCTTTCCTCCTGCCCCCACCCTCCTATAACCACAAACTTCTGCCCCACATTCTAATACTGCATTTTTAAAACTATTCCAACCCTCTTCAACCCCTCCACAACTCATCTTTGCACTAGCCCACCTTTCTGCCAATAGTCGCTTATATCTCACCCGAACTTCCTCCTCCCTTAGTTTATACACTTTCACCTCCCTCTTACTTGTTGTTGCCACCTTCCTCTTTTCCCATCTACCTCTTACTCTAACTGTAGCTACAACTAAATAATGATCCGATATATCAGTTGCCCCTCTATAAACATGTACATCCTGGAGCCTACCCATGAACCTTTTATCCACCAATACATAATCTAACAAACTACTTTCATTACGTGTTACATCATACCTTGTATATTTATTTATCCTCTTTTTCATAAAATATGTATTACTTATTACCAAATCTCTTTCTACACATAGCTCAATTAAAGGCTCCCCATTTACATTTGCCCCTGGCACCCCAAATTTACCTACTATTTCCTCCATAACATTTTTACCCACTTTAGCATTGAAATCCCCAACCACCATTACTCTCACACTTTATTCAAAACTCCCCACGCATTCACTCAACATTTCCCAAAATCTCTCTCTCTCCTCTACACTTCTTTCTTCTCCAGGTGCATACACACTTACTATAACCCACTTTTCACATCCAATCTTTATTTTACTCTACATAATCCTTGAATTAATACATTTATAGTCCCTCTTTTCCTGCCATAGCTTATCCTTCAACATTATTGCTACTCCTTCTTTAGCTCTAACTCTATTTGAAACCCCTGACCTAATCCCATTTATTCCTCTCCATTGAAACTCTCCTACCCCCTTCAGCTTTGTTTCACTTAAAGCCAGGACATCCAGCTTCTTCTCATTCATAACATCCACAATCATCTCTTTCTTATCATTTGCACAACATCCATGCACATTCAGACTCTCCACTTTGACAATTTTCTTCTTCTTATTCTTTTTAGTAATCTTTACAGGAAAAGGGGTTACTAGCCCATTGTTCCCGGCATTTTAGTTGACTTTTATAACACGCATGGCTTACGGAGGAAAGATTCTTATTCCACTTCCCCATGGATATAAAAGGAAAAGTAATAAGACCAAGAACTATTAAGATAAAATCAAAGAAAACTCAGATGAGTGTGTATAAATAAACATGTACATGTATGTGTAGTGTGACCTAAGTGTAAGTAGAAGTAGCAAGACATACCTGTAATCTTGCATATTTATGAGACAGACAAAAGACACCAGCAATCCTACCATCATGTAAAACAATTACAGGCTTTCATTTTGCACTCACTTGGCAGGACGGTAGTACCTCCCTGGGTGGTTGCTGTCTACCAACCTACTACCTACACTACTTAGTAATATTATAGTATATGTGAGAACCACCTAGTGACACTGGTGTTGGAGAGCCACCTTTCTTTCTTTCTTTCAACACACCGGCCATATCCCACCGAGGTGGGGTGGCCCAAAAGGAAAAACTAAAGTTTCTCCTTTTACATTTAGTAATATATACAGGAGAAGAGGTTACTAGCCCCTTGCTCCCGGCATTTTAGTCGCCTCTTACAACACGCATAGCTTACGGAGGAAGAATTCTGTTTCACTTCCCCATGGAGATAAGAGGAAATAAACAAAAATAAGAACTAGAAAGAAAATAGAAGAAAACCCAGAGGGGTGTGTATATATGTGCTTGTACATGTATGTGTAGTGTGACCTAAGTGTAAGTAGAATAGCAAGACATACCTGAGATCTTGCATGTTCATGAGACAGAAAAAAGGACACCAGCAATCCTACCATCATGTAAAACAATTACAGGCTTTCGTTTTGCACTCACTTGGCAGGACGGTAGTACCTCCCTGGGTGGTTGCTGTCTACCAACCTACTACCTACACTACTTAGTAATATTATAGTATATGTGAGAACCACCTAGTGACACTGGTGTGGGAGAGCCACCTATTACCACTAATGTATGTGAGAGCCACCTAGTGACATTGTACTATAAGTGAAAGCCACCTACAGTTCTTTCTTTCTTTCAACACACCGGCTGTATCCCACCAAGGCGGGGTGGCCCAAAAGGAAAAACGAAAGTTTCTCCTTTTACATTTAGTAATATGTACAGGAGAAGAGGTTACTAGCCCCTTGCTCCCGGCATTTTAGTCACCTCTTACAACACGCATGGCTTACGGAGGAAGAATTCTGTTCCACTTCCCCATGGAGATAAGAGGAAATAAACAAGAATAAGAACTAGAAGGAAAATAGAAGAAAACCCAGAGGGGTGTGTATATATGTGCTTGTACATGTATGTGTAGTGTGACCTAAGTGTAAGTAGAAGTAGCAAGACGTACCTGAAATCTTGCATGTTCATGAGACAGAAAAAAGGACACCAGCAATCCTACCATCATGTAAAACAATTACAGGCTTTCGTTTTACACTCACTTGGCAGGACGGTAGTACCTCCCTGGGTGGTTGCTGTCTACCAACCTACTACCTACACTACTTAGTAATATTATAGTATATGTGAGAACCACCTAGTGACACTGGTGTGGGAGAGCCACCTATTACCACTAATGTATGTGAGAGCCACCTAGTGACATTGTACTATAAGTGAAAGCCACCTACAGTTCTCATCATTAAATTACATTGGGTGGAAGGTACCCATTGTAATTCAGTGTCCAAATGCCCTCCCCTGGTAGGTTTATTGATGAGACCACAAAGTTACACTGACCTTGCAACTCGAAGTGGGACATCTCAGGATTTCCTTGGGCTACTGGCTTCATCTTAAGTTCCTTCTAGGCTTGTTTGGTGGATGCTTTTATGTCTGTGGTACCCCTGTGCTATGTGGTCTTTAGAAGATCTAACTGTATGTTGTATAAAACATTCATGGCACTGACAAAAATATATTTCTCTTTCCCCTAGAATTTATTCTTGAATTCGCTAAATTGTACAGTGCTTTACTTTTTAAACTGTTAACTGTGGCATACTCTGCTAAAATTTAAACTTTCTGGGGGATTTTATTTCCCCTTTTCCCTTATTTGGTTTGCAGCTTCAGCAGTTTTTGTAATTTTTGTTTTGTGTATAAAGTAAAATTTAGTATTAGTATGTCTGCCGATGCCTTTCACATTAGTAAAATTAATTTGTAATTTTTAAATATGATCAGTGTTTACTGAAGTTTTGAAGATTTTGCATTGTCAAGCAGCTGAATATTATAATTACAGAGGGAATAGGTGGGCTACTTACTGAAGCAGATGTAAAAAAATTACGCAGCCAGCTTAAAAAGGAACAAGATACTTCAGCCACTCTGTTACAGGAACTCCATGATACACGGACCCAGGTATAGTAAAGCAGTGACTCTTTACACCCATCTATAATACAGTAGTACCTTTGTTACATGTACCAGGTATAGTAAATCAATGACTCTTATACCTGTCTATAATACAGTAGTACCTCTGTGTTACATGTACCAGATATAGTAAAGTAGTAACTCCATTATGATACATAATAAGTAATTAAGAAAAATTTCATGGTTTTGGTTTTTTGTTAATGGTATAACTTGTGCTATGATATCGTAAGAAAAATTAAGAGAAAACACAGATTTTCAGTGAGCTTCTAACTGATAACAGTTTAAGCATTCATTGAAGAACCTGGCAAATGCCAATTGTTAAATAAATACCAATACATATATTTAGACTATACTGCACCATGTATAATCATGATGTATTTACTTTTCATTTTTTGTTCAGGTTGAAGGCTTAGAATCGGAGGTTCAGCGAGCTCA
The DNA here is from genome assembly GCF_038502225.1 of Cherax quadricarinatus. NCBI lineage: Eukaryota > Metazoa > Arthropoda > Malacostraca > Decapoda > Parastacidae > Cherax > Cherax quadricarinatus. The sequence continues at coordinate 3,763,007 of NC_091335.1, forward strand.
AGAGGAAGCAGCACTTCATCGTGATCGTTGCCGCAGCTTACAATCCAGTGTAATTCATGGCAAAGGTGCAGCTTTCAGCACTACACCTGATGCCCTTATTAAGGTTAAATAAATTGAGGATTTACAGAGACAAGAGTGTGTGAGTTCTGGGAGGCAATGCAACAAGGACATTAAGCTTAGGCCCATGTTAGTGTATCATTCTGACACCAGTGTCTATGAAGATCTTCTGTAAACACAATCTTCTTGCAATGTGGTGTTATATGATTAACTACAGTATCAATATATTTCAGGGGTGATTTTTCTAATTTTTTTCACAGCTGTTGAAAAATACTTTCAACAGCATTGGTCACCACTACTTGTTATTTATTGTCACATTTCATCCTGTTACAGTGAATAACTATTCCAATCATGACAAGATTTGTTTGGCATTGTTGGAGTCTCATATGGAGGTCCTTTCTGTGGAGTTACTTTAGTTTGAAGAACGGTGAAATGATAGCGCTGAAATACCTACCACTGTGGTACAAGTCAAGTGACATAAAGACAATGAAACAGAAAATGAAGATGGGTACTGATTATTTTGGTTTTGCACTGAGGCCCTCTTCACTCTGTTGATGAGGACCTCAATATGAGACTGAAATATGCAACACTCATCTTTTCTTATGATGTGTTGTCTCCATGGTGGTTGGTCTGTGCACCTGACCAGCAGTTAGTACACTAATGGGCTTTAACCTACTAGTGTTAACTCCAAGGAAAATTTCAGGTTTTCAAGGATATTGCAACAGAGTTAGAGATCAGCAAAATTGAGTCTTGCCAGTATCACAACTTTAGCATCACTAGAGAGGTCTACAACACATTTCAATAATACAAGGTGATGTATGAGGAAAAATGGTTAATCAGAAGAATGAGAGAGAGAGGTAAAAGGAGGAAGACATTTCTGTTTAATTCTTAATTTCTAAAGTTTTCTCTTGTGAAATATGCTGGGATGGACAAGGGTTATTGGGGCTAGGATACCTTGCTCTATTGCACAGCAATTAAATTTTTTTAGGCATTGTAAAGAAGAAGAGGAGTATTATTCAGTAAGTCCTCTGGACATAACAAATGTCATTTCACACATCATACAAACATCATGAATGCTAAATAATACATAATTATTCTTACTTGTATTTGGTTTGGAGATTTTTTGCTACATTAAATATTCTAATATGAAATGCAAATCTCAGGATCCAGCGGATGCCTTGGAGAAGAAGCGTCTTCGAGACGAGGCAGCCATGCTTCGCGAAGAAGTAAGACATGTTGATGAATAAGACAGACATTGGTAGTGCATACCATCAGTAATATGATAAGACATTGTACATTGTTTAATGTATAAATTTGTAATGTAAGACATTGTACATTTTTAAATTGATAATATATGACATTGTACATGGTTTAATGTATAAATGAATTTATAATTAACGTATACAATTTATTACTTTGGTAATATGACAGTAAGTGTTCTTACTTCTTTGTTATTAATGCTGTTGAGCTCAAGAGTTTAATCAGACCTAGATTTGTTGTGTTGAAGGATGGCAGTGGCCCTAGGACTCTTTTTGTTGGGATGAAGGGATAGAATTTTCCTAGGGCTATTGTTGGGTTGCTAGGTTGTGATGACCCTAGGGCCATATAAGTTCAACTGCTTAAACTCAGTTTCACTAAAAGCTTAATTTTATTAAAATATGTCAGGTTATTTTTAAAAAAATTCTTATGTGTTCTTGGTGAGATTAGCTGTGTCCCATCCGCTTGTCTTATAAGATTGTTTCATTAATAAACAGGCACTTTCATCTTTTTATTTTTTTGAGGGGCTGAATAACCAAGTGATATATTACATGAAGTTGCTACAAACTACTGTGTTGCTGACTTTTATTTAGGTAGATACCTTGGAAGCTGCACTGGCTGCAGAAAGGCAGAAAACTAATGATGAGAGGACAGCTCTCACCAGGGCTCGCACAGAAATCAACCGTTTAAAGAAGGACCTACAGGAACTGAAAGATCGAGCTGAGAGAGACACACACAATGACCAATATTATCAAGTCAAGGTTGGTGGCTCACATCTGTTTGTCCATTCCACAGATAACCCACACATAGGAGAATGAGACATATGATGATGTTTTGGTCTTACTTAAACCATTAACTAATCACATGAAACGTCACCATAAGTTTCATTCTCCTATACGCAGGTTATTTGTGAACAGTTCCAGGAAAATCCAGGAAGGAAGCATTAGATTTGTTCTCCTTTTGGTAATTTACTTTTCTTCTCAGATTACCAAATCTGTTACAAGGTTCTTTACAGGGTAGTGGTAAAGTCACAAGGTGTTCACATGGTAGCCATATTAGTCACAACAAATGCAAGTTTGTGCAGAATGTATAAAGCCAAGCAATATCACTGAGACCACTGAATCTAGCACCAGTAAGCCAGTAGCTGCTGCTGCAGTAGCCCCAGCCTTAGGGCTTTGCACTGACTCTAACATTGGGCCAGCTTGTTATCTTATCACAAAGACAAGTGTCATGTGGTTAATATATACTGCATATACTTTAGGTTGATGATGATGTTGAATGATGATGAAAGTATTTTCTTTTTGGGGATTTTCTTTCTTTTTGGGTCACCCTGCCTCGGTGGGAGACAGCCGACTTGTTAAAAAAAAAAAAACATTAGGTTTATATTAATATTGTATACTAGAAATATAAAGATACTGTTTACATTATACATGTATTAATATGTACAACAGATGTATGTTGCTATCTAATATCCTCTTTTTTTATTCCTCTTAGATAAAGTCTATTAGTGAAAAACATGATGAAGCCACAGCCAAGCTTATGTCATATGAAGAATTGTTAGCTGCCAAGAATGACGAGCTGTCCAAAATTAAGAAAGAGCTTGGCCAAACAAAAGCTGCTCTGGCTGAACGCACAAGTGAAAGTGAGACTATTGCAATACTCAGAGCTCAGGTAAAGTTAGATATGTTAGAGCACAATGTGTAGTGCAAATAATATACAGAGAATCTGGAGTTTGGGGATTAAGAAGAGGTGTAGGTTTTCCACAAGTATTGTTCAGTAAAGATATGAAATACAATATAGAAAGATAACAAAGATGAATGACAGATGGGTTTATGAAGGATGAGGTTAACCATAGAAATGATGAAGGAAAAGAGGTGAATGGTGCATTGAGGTATCTGTGGAGACAAAAACGTTATCCATGGAGGCAAAGAAGGGAATGTACGAGAGTATAGTGGTACCAACACTCTTATATGGGTGTGAAGCATGGGTTGTAAATGCTTCAGCGAGGAGGCGACTGGAGGCAGTGGAGATGTCCTGTCTAAGGGCAATGTGTGGTGTAAATATAATGCAGAGAATTCATAATGTGGAAATTAGGAGGAGGTGTGGAGTTACTAAAAGTATTAGTCAGAGGGCTGAAGAGGGGCTGTTGAGGTAGTTTGGTCATTTAGAGAGAATGGAACAAAGTAGAATGACTTGGAGAGCATATAAATCTGTAGGGAAAGGAATGCGGGGTTGAGGTCATCCCCAAAAAGGTTGGAGGGGGGGGGTAATCGAGGTTTTGTGGGCAAGGGGCTTGGACTTCCAGCAAGAGTGCATGAGAGTGTTAGATAGGAGTGAAAGGAGATGAATCGTTTTTGGGACCTGACAAGCTGTTGGAGTGTGAGCAGGGTAATATTTTGTGAAGGGATTTAGGGAAACCAGTTAGCTGGACTTGAGTCCTGGAAATGGAAAGTGCAATGCCTGCACTTTAAAGGAAGGTTTTGGGATATTGACAGTTTGGAGGGACATCTAAACTGTCATATCTGAGCACCTCTGCAAAGACAGTGATTATGTATGAGTGATGATGAAATTTTTTTTTCTTTTTGGGTTTTTCTTTTTTTTTGGGTCACTCTACCTCAGTGGGAAACAGCCAGTTTGTTAAAAAAAAAATCACATAACAGAATTTCACTAAGTGATATTGTTCATAGCAGGGGACTGCATTTACTTTTGCTTGATATTTTTTCATAGGTGGAAGTGTATCAAGGGGACTTCAGAGCAGAACGTGAAGCCCGGGAGGCTCTGGCTGCTGACAGAGAGAAATTGAGAGATGAGTTACGTCACCTCCAGACTCGGAACATACAGCTCATTGATGAATTGGAGGCTTACCAGCGTAGACATCTTCATCAAGGGTTTGTTTTATTTTGTAGACATTCTCTTTCTTTAAAGAGGTGCTTCCATGCTAATGAAGGACTCTAAATCCAAGGAATTAGTTACCTTGCCCTTCCTCAGATGAAACCAGATTGCCACACATTCTTTAAATGTTGTATGAGCATCTTGTAATAATAATAATAATAATAATGTAGACACTTTCTTTAATACACTTCAGATTTTCTTTTAAAAACTTATTAAAAACTAATATATACTTTAAAGTTCTTAAATCTAAATACATACATACAAAAGAGCAGACATGCTGTTAAGTGATGCCTTCCTCACCATTCCATAAACACCAGGTGAACTGTCATGGCAGCATAATATATCAGTATGAGCTTAACTACATCACACAATGATCCTTTTCACATCCACATTTAAGGTGATGGTTGTTCACTGCTTAATTTTTGGTTAAAATACACTCAAAAGAAAATTGTTTTGAATGTTAAAAGGTGCTTTCCTACATCAGAGATTCTGGGAGGCCTAGATGGAATTACTGTACGTATATAACTTTTGTGTAGGTAGTAGGTTGGTAGACAGCAACCACCCAGGGAGGTACTACCGTCCTGCCAAGTGAATGTAAAACAAAAGCCTGTAATTGTTTTACATGATGGTAGGATTGCTGGTGTTTTTTCTGTCCCATAAATATGCAAGACCTAAGTAGTAGGTTGGTAGAAAGCAACCACCCAGGGAGGTACTACCGTCCTGCCAAGTGAATGTAAAACGAAAGCCTGTAATTGTTTTACATGATGGTAGGATTGCTGGTGTCCATTTTTCTGTCTCATAAATATGCAAGGTTTCAGGTACGTCTTGCTACTTCTACTTACACTTTGGTCACACTACACATACATGTACAAGCATATATATATACACACATCCCTCTGGGTTTTCTTCTATTTTCTTTCTAGTTCTTATTCTTGTTTATTTCCTCTTATCTCCATGGGGAAGTGGAATAGAATTCTTCCTCCGTAAGCCATGCGTGTTGTAAGAGGCAACTAAAATGCCGGGAGCAAGGGGCTAGTAACCTCTTCTCCTGTATATATTACTAAATGTAAAAGGAGAAACTTTCGTTTTTCCTTTTAGGCCACCCCGCCTCGGTGGGATACGGCCGGTGTGTTGAAAGAAAGAAGAAAGAAATATGCAAGATTACAGGTACGTCTTGGTACTTCTACTTACACTTAGGTCACACTACACATACGTGTACAAGCATATATATACACACCCCTCTGGGTTTTCTTCTATTTTCTTTCTAATTCTTGTTCTTGTTTATTTCCTCTTATCTCCATGGGAAAGTGGAACAGAATTCTTCCTCTGTAAGCCATGCGTGTCGTAAGAAGCGACTAAAATGCCGGGAGCAAGGGGCTGGTAACCCCTTCTCCTGTATATATTACTAAATTTAAAAGGAGAAACTTTAGTTTTTTCTTTTGGGCTACCCCACCTCGGTGGGATATGGCTGGTATGTTGAAGGAATAAGAAGATATAACTTTTGTCCCAGCTTCTTACGTCAAGCTTTGATATGGTCATATTACTTATTTGTACCTAAAACAGCTTTGTTTGCTCATTGATGATGTTACTCTGTTGTAGTATTCAGTTGCCAGATAGGGGGTGCACACCAGACTAGTACCAGGTGTCAGCTAGAATTAACATATCTGTTGGAGGAGACTGAGGATGTACCATGATTTTTGATGCAGAAGAAGACTGAGGATGTACCATGATTTTTGATGCAGGAGAAGAATGAGGATGTACCTTGATTATTGATGCAGAAGGAAAAAAATGATGATGTACCATGGTTTTTGATGCAGGAGGACAAGACTGAGGATGTACCATCGTTTTGGATGTAGAAAAACATTAATCAGCACTTGCACCCAGAACTGAGAGAGGAAAGACATGTTGCTGTAGCGCTATGGGTGATCAGGTATGAAAGGGGACATGGTTTCAATTGTCTGTTTTGAAGGACCTAGTCATGACATTCCTGACTGAGTACTCCATGAAACACATCTCATAAGCTGGGACCCACAGCACTGAACTCCTCAAATTCATCTGTTCAATGAGGAGCATGAAGTGTGCATACTCAAGTGGCTGTTACTATAGCCAGGAGGCATACTGCCAGCAAATCACCTGAAAGGAACCAATTTATGGCAGAAGCCTTATCCAGAGCACACTGAACCCAGATTATCTTGACAGTGTTATAGAAGCAGAACAACTGGAGGAGGAATTAATTGGATGAACATGTGAGGATTAAAGGTGTTTGTCTAATGCTAGTTGAGATATAATCATTGATGTAGTAGGACATTTACATGGAGTTTAGATGTTTCTTAAAATCTCTTTTAAATGTTGTGATGAAGAGTAACTGTGCAGTACTGTATACTGAACATTGTGCATTTGGTTTTACCAGTGTGTTTGTTGTTGTTTGCTTAAACTAAATTTTTTTATATTATCTTGATGGGAAATTGTAATTTCTCTGCTAGTCAGTGCTGGATTATCCCCATGGGTCTAGCACTTTTCATGAATATAATTCTTTACTGCTATAATAATATTTGTAACTGTAATTTTACCAGTTGATATACTAGGCTAGGAGAAAATTACTACACAGAAAACCTCTTTATTTTTTTAAGCAACTTTCCATTTCCATCCCTCTCATATTTGTAGATGACAGGACCTACCATCATATACAATATATATTCAGAAGTTGATCACATTGACGTGTATTCTTAATATTTCAGTCAAGGCCGAGGTTCCAGAGCTGGTTCTGAGGAGCCAACTGTAGCTGCCTCTGGTGGAGGTCTGCAAGAAGCATTGTGGGAGAAACTCAGCACCTCGTCTGACAAGAAGGTTAAAACTTGGATTGTTTGTGTACTCACCTAGGTTTAATTATCTATTTGTAGCTACGGGAGAGCTAAAATTATGTCCCTTTTGTGGTATTTAATTTTATTATAAAAATTGTAAAGGTTTCACTTGCTGTTACACTTATTACTGCCTTTTGTAACCCATTTCAGTGTTCTGCCACTTTGTGAAGAATTTTCTAATATTCCTATGGTACTACATTCTTTTTAGTCTTTGGAGTTTGTTTGTGTTCTATTTTTTATGATTTAGTAGTGGTCTTGAGTTCAAAACATTATAAGTTTTATCTGTTTAATGAACATACTAATTTTTTTTTTTTTTCAACAAGTCGGCCGTCTCCCACCGAGGCAGGGTGACCCAAAAAAGAAAGAAAATCCCCAAAAAGAAAATACTTTCATCATCATTCAACACTTTCACCACACTCACACATTATCACTGTTTTTGCAGAGGTACTCAGAATACAACAGTTTAGAAGCATACACATATAAAGATACACAGCATATCCCTCCAAACTGCCAATATCCCAAACCCCTCCTTTAAAGTGCAGGCATTGTACTTCCCATTTCCAGGACTCAAGTCTGACTATATGAAAATAACCGGTTTCCCTGAATTTTTTTTTATTTATTATCACACTGGCCGATTCCCACCAAGGCAGGGTGGCCCGAAAAAGACAAAACTTTCACCATCATTCACTCCATCACTGTCTTGCCAGAAGGGTGCTTTACACTACAGTTTTTAAACTGCAACATTAACACCCCTCCTTCAGAGTGCAGGCACTGTACTTCCCATCTCCAGGACTCAAGTCCGGCCTGCCGGTTTCCCTGAATCCCTTCATAAATGTTACTTTGCTCACACTCCAACAGCACGTCAAGTATTAAAAACCATTTGTCTCCATTCACTCCTATCAAACACGCTCACGCATGCCTGCTGGAAGTCCAAGCCCCTCGCACACAAAACCTCCTTTACCCCCTCCCTCCAACCCTTCCTAGGCCGACCCCTACCCCGCCTTCCTTCCACTACAGACTGATACACTCTTGAAGTCATTCTGTTTCGCTCCATTCTCTCTACATGTCCGAACCACCTCAACAACCCTTCCTCAGCCCTCTGGACAACAGTTTTGGTAATCCCGCACCTCCTCCTAACTTCCAAACTACAAATTCTCTGCATTATATTCACACCACACATTGCCCTCAGACATGACATCTCCACTGCCTCCAGCCTTCTCCTCACTGCAACATTCATCACCCACGCTTCACACCCATATAAGAGTGTTGGTAAAACTATACTCTCATACATTCCCCTCTTTGCCTCCAAGGACAAAGTTCTTTGTCTCCACAGACTCCTAAGTGCACCACTCACTCTTTTTCCCTCATCAATTCTATGATTCACCTCATCTTTCATAGACCCATCCGCTGACACGTCCACTCCCAAATATCTGAATACGTTCACCTCCTCCATACTCTCTCCCTCCAATCTGATATTCAATCTTTCATCACCTAATCTTTTTGTTATCCTCATAACCTTACTCTTTCCTGTATTCACCTTTAATTTTCTTCTTTTGCACACCCTACCAAATTCATCCACCAATCTCTGCAGCTTCTCTTCAGAATCTCCCAAGAGCACAGTGTCATCAGCAAAGAGCAGCTGTGACAACTCCCACTTTGTGTGTGATTCTTTATCTTTTAACTCCACGCCTCTTGCCAAGACCCTCGCATTTACTTCTCTTACAACCCCATCTATAAATATATTAAACAACCACGGTGACATCACACATCCTTGTCTAAGGCCTACTTTTACTGGGAAAAAATTTCCCTCTTTCCTACATACTCTAACTTGAGCCTCACTATCCTCGTAAAAACTCTTCACTGCTTTCAGTAACCTACCTCCTACACCATACACTTGCAACATCTGCCACATTGCCCCCCTATCCACCCTGTCATACGCCTTTTCCAAATCCATAAATGCCACAAAGACCTCTTTAGCCTTATCTAAATACTGTTCACTTATATGTTTCACTGTAAACACCTGGTCCACACACCCCCTACCTTTCCTAAAGCCTCCTTGTTCATCTGCTATCCTATTCTCCGTCTTACTCTTAATTCTTTCAATTATAACTCTACCATACACTTTACCAGGTACACTCAACAGACTTCTTTCTTTCTTTCAACACACCGGCCGTATCCCACCGAGGTGGGGTGGCCCAAAAGGAAAAACGAAAGTTTCTCCTTTTACATTTAGTAATATATACAGGAGAAGGGGTTACTAGCCCCTTGCTCCCGGCATTTTAGTCGCCTCTTACAACACGCATAGCTTACTGAGGAAGAATTCTGTTCCACTTCCCCATGGAGATAAGAGAAAATAAACAAGAACAAGAACTAGAAAGAAAATAGAAGAAAACCCAGAGGGGTATGTATGTATATATATGCTTGTACATGTATGTGTAGTGTGACCTAAGTGTAAGTAGAAGTAGCAAGACGTACCTGAAACCTTGCATGTTCATGAGACAGAAAACTGGACACCAGCAATCCTACCATCATGTAAAACAATTACAGGCTTTCGTTTTACACTCGCTTGGCAGGACGGTAGTACCTCCCTGGGTGGTTGCTGTCTACCAACCTACTACCTATGACTCAACAGACTTATCCCCCTATAATTTTTGCACTCTCTTTTATCCCCTTTGCCTTTATACAAAGGAACTATGCATGCTCTCTGCCAATCCCTAGGTACCTTACCCTCTTCCATACATTTATTAAATAATTGCACCAACCACTCCAAAACTATATCCCCACCTGCTCTTAACATTTCTATCTTTATCCCATCAATCCCGGCTGCCTTACCCCCTTTCATTTTACCTACTGCCTCACGAACTTCCCCCACACTCACAACTGGCTCTTCCTCACTCCTACAAGATGTTATTCCTCCTTGCCCTATACACGAAATCACAGCTTCCCTATCTTCATCAACATTTAACAATTCCTCAAAATATTCCCTCCATCTTCCCAATACCTCTAACTCTCCATTTAATAACTCTCCTCTCCTATTTTTAACTGACAAATCCATTTGTTCTCTAGGCTTTCTTAACTTGTTAATCTCACTCCAAAACTTTTTCTTATTTTCAACAAAATTTGTTGATAACATCTCACCCACTCTCTCATTTGCTCTCTTTTTACATTGCTTCACCACTCTCTTAACCTCTCTCTTTTTCTCCATATACTCTTCCCTCCTTGCATCACTTCTACTTTGTAAAAACTTCTCATATGCTAACTTTTTCTCCCTGAATCCCTTCACTAAATATTACCCTGCTCACACTCCAACAGATCGTCAGGTCCCAAGTACCATTCGTCTCCATTCACTCCTATCTAACACGCTCACACACGCTTGCTGGAAGTCCAAGCCCCTTGCCCACAAAACCTCCTTTACCCCCTCTCTCCAACCCTTTCGAGGACGACCCCTACCCCACCTTCCTTCCCCTATAGATTTATATGCTTTCCATGTCATTCTACTTTGATCCATTCTCTCTAAATGACCAAACCACCTCAACAACCCCTCTTCTGCCCTCTGACTAATACTTTTATTAACTCCACACCTTTTCCTAATTTCCACACTCCGAATTTTCTGCATAATATTTACACCACACATTGCCCTTAAACAGGACATCTCCACTGCCTCCAACCGTCTCCTCGCTGCTGCATTTACCACCCAAGCTTCACACCCATATAAGAGTGTTGGTACTACTATACTTTCATACATTCTCTTCTTTGCCTCCATAGATAACGTTTTTTGACTCCACATATACCTCCTTTTCTTTTTCTGTCTCATAAACACGCTAAGATAACAGGGATATCTTGCTACTCCTACTTACACTTTGGTCACACTTCACAGACACGCACATGCATATATATATATACATACATCTAGGTTTTTCTCCTTTTTCTAAATAGCTCTTGTTCTTTTTTATTTCTTTCTATTGTCCATGGGGAAGTGGAAAAGAATCTTTCCTCCGTAAGCCATGCGTGTCGTATGAGGCGACTAAAATGCCGGGAGCAATGGGCTAGTAACCCCTTCTCCTGTATACATTTACTAAAAAAGAGAAGAAGAAAAACTTTATAAAACTGGGTTGCTTAAATGTGCGTGGATGTAGTGCGGATGACAAGAAACAGATGATTGCTGATGTTATGAATGAAAAGAAGTTGGATGTCCTGGCCCTAAGCGAAACAAAGCTGAAGGGGGTAGGAGAGTTTCAGTGGGGGGAAATAAATGGGATTAAATCTGGAGTATCTGAGAGAGTTAGAGCAAAGGAAGGGGTAGCATTAATGTTAAATGATCAGTTATGGAAGGAGAAAAGAGAATATGAATGTGTAAATTCAAGAATTATGTGGATTAAAGTAAAGGTTGGATGCGAGAAGTGGGTCATAATAAGCGTGTATGCACCTGGAGAAGAGAGAAATGCAGAGGAGAGAGAGAGATTTTGGGAGATGTTAAGTGAATGTATAGGAGCCTTTGAACCAAATGAGAGAGTAATTGTGGTAGGGGACCTGAATGCTAAAGTAGGAGAAACCTTTAGAGAGGGTGTGGTAGGTAAGTTTGGGGTGCCAGGTGTAAATGATAATGGGAGCCCTTTGATTGAACTTTGTATAGAAAGGGGTTTAGTTATAGGTAATACATATTTTAAGAAAAAGAGGATAAATAAGTATACACGATATGATGTAGGGCGAAATGACAGTAGTTTGTTGGATTATGTATTGGTAGATAAAAGACTGTTGAGTAGACTTCAGGATGTACATGTTTATAGAGGGGCCACAGATATATCAGATCACTTTCTAGTTGTAGCTACACTGAGAGTAAAAGGTAGATGGGATACAAGGAGAATAGAAGCATCAGGGAAGAGAGAGGTGAAGGTTTATAAACTAAAAGAGGAGGCAGTTAGGGTAAGATATAAACAGCTATTGGAGGATAGATGGGCTAATGAGAGCATAGGCAATGGGGTCGAAGAGGTATGGGCTAGGTTTAAAAATGTAGTGTTAGAGTGTTCAGCAGAAGTTTGTGGTTACAGGAAAGTGGGTGCAGGAGGGAAGAGGAGCGATTGGTGGAATGATGATGTAAAGAGAGTAGTAAGGGAGAAAAAGTTAGCATATGAGAAGTTTTTACAAAGTAGAAGTGATGCAAGGAGGGAAGAGTATATGGAGAAAAAGAGAGAAGTTAAGAGAGTGGTGAAGCAATGTAAAAAGAGAGCAAATGAGAGAGTGGGTGAGATGTTATCAACAAATTTTGTTGAAAATAAGAAAAAGTTTTGGAGTGAGATTAACAAGTTAAGAAAGCCTAGAGAACAAATGGATTTGTCAGTTAAAAATAGGAGAGGAGAGTTATTAAATGGAGAGTTAGAGGTATTGGGAAGATGGAGGGAATATTTTGAGGAATTGTTAAATGTTGATGAAGATAGGGAAGCTGTGATTTCGTGTATAGGGCAAGGAGGAATAACATCTTGTAGGAGTGAGGAAGAGCCAGTTGTGAGTGTGGGGGAAGTTCGTGAGGCAGTAGGTAAAATGAAAGGGGGTAAGGCAGCCGGGATTGATGGGATAAAGATAGAAATGTTAAAAGCAGGTGGGGATATAGTTTTGGAGTGGTTGGTGCAATTATTTAATAAATGTATGGAAGAGGGTAAGGTACCTAGGGATTGGCAGAGAGCATGCATAGTTCCTTTGTATAAAGGCAAAGGGGATAAAAGAGAGTGCAAAAATTATAGGGGGATAAGTCTGTTGAGTGTACCTGGTAAGGTGTATGGTAGAGTTATAATTGAAAGAATTAAGAGTAAGACGGAGAATAGGATAGCAGATGAACAAGGAGGCTTTAGGAAAGGTAGGGGGTGTGTGGACCAGGTGTTTACAGTGAAACATATAAGTGAACAGTATTTAGATAAGGCTAAAGAGGTCTTTGTGGCATTTATGGATTTGGAAAAGGCGTATGACAGGGTGGATAGGGGGGCAATGTGGCAGATGTTGCAAGTGTATGGTGTAGGAGGTAGGTTACTGAAAGCAGTGAAGAGTTTTTACGAGGATAGTGAGGCTCAAGTTAGAGTATGTAGGAAAGAGGGAAATTTTTTCCCAGTAAAGGTAGGCCTTAGACAAGGATGTGTGATGTCACCGTGGTTGTTTAATATATTTATAGATGGGGTTGTAAGAGAAGTAAATGCGAGGGTCTTGGCAAGAGGCGTGGAGTTAAAAGATAAAGAATCACACACAAAATGGGAGTTGTCACAGCTGCTCTTTGCTGATGACACTGTGCTCTTGGGAGATTCTGAAGAGAAGTTGCAGAGATTGGTGGATGAATTTGGTAGGGTGTGCAAAAGAAGAAAATTAAAGGTGAATACAGGAAAGAGTAAGGTTATGAGGATAACAAAAAGATTAGGTGATGAAAGATTGAATATCAGATTGGAGGGAGAGAGTATGGAGGAGGTGAACGTATTCAGATATTTGGGAGTGGACGTGTCAGCGGATGGGTCTATGAAAGATGAGGTGAATCATAGAATTGATGAGGGAAAAAGAGTGAGTGGTGCACTTAGGAGTCTGTGGAGACAAAGAACTTTGTCCTTGGAGGCAAAGAGGGGAATGTATGAGAGTATAGTTTTACCAACGCTCTTATATGGGTGTGAAGCGTGGGTGATGAATGTTGCAGCGAGGAGAAGGCTGGAGGCAGTGGAGATGTCATGTCTGAGGGCAATGTGTGGTGTGAATATAATGCAGAGAATTCGTAGTTTGGAAGTTAGGAGGAGGTGCGGGATTACCAAAACTGTTGTCCAGAGGGCTGAGGAAGGGTTGTTGAGGTGGTTCGGACATGTAGAGAGAATGGAGCGAAACAGAATGACTTCAAGAGTGTATCAGTCTGTAGTGGAAGGAAGGCGGGGTAGGGGTCGGCCTAGGAAGGGTTGGAGGGAGGGGGTAAAGGAGGTTTTGTGTGCGAGGGGCTTGGACTTCCAGCAGGCATGCGTGAGCGTGTTTGATAGGAGTGAATGGAGACAAATGGTTTTTAATACTTGACGTGCTGTTGGAGTGTGAGCAAAGTAACATTTATGAAGGGATTCAGGGAAACCGGCAGGCCGGACTTGAGTCCTGGAGATGGGAAGTACAGTGCCTGCACTCTGAAGGAGGGGTGTTAATGTTGCAGTTTAAAAACTGTAGTGTAAAGCACCCTTCTGGCAAGACAGTGATGGAGTGAATGATGGTGAAAGTTTTTCTTTTTCGGGCCACCCTGCCTTGGTGGGAATCGGCCAGTGTGATAATAAAAAAAAAATAAAAAATAAAATAATATACCTCAATGCACCACTCACCTTTTTTCCCTCATCAATTCCATGATTAACCTCATCCTTCATAAATCCATCCGCCGACACGTCAACTCCCAAGTACTATCTGAAAACATTCACTTCTTCCATACTCCTCCTCCCCAATTTGATATCCAGTTTTTCTTTATCTAAATCATTTGATACCCTCATCACCTTACTCTTTTCTATGTTCACTTTCAACTTTCTACCTTTACACACATTCCCAAACTCATCCACTAAACTTTGCAATTTTTCTTTAGAATCTCCCGTAAGCACAGTATCATCAACAAAAAGTAACTGTGTCAATTCCCATTTTGAATTTGATTCCCCAAAATTTAATCCCACCCCTCTCCCGAACACTCTAGCATTTACTTCCTTTACAACCCCATCTATAAATATATTAAACAACCATGGTGACATTACACATCCCTGTCTAAGACCTACTTTTACCGGGAAGTAGTCTCCCTCTCTTCTACACACCCTAACCTGTCTCCCTCCAAGGTAGGATGACCTGACAAAAGAAAATACTTTTAGTCACTTACATTACAGTGTACAGCCTCTCCTCACTTAACGATGGAGTTCCGTTCCTAAGACTGTGTCGTTAAACGAATTCGTCGCTAAGTGATGAGCATACTATAATGGTAGTGAGTTTGTGTCAACCATCTTCAATATTGTTTTATTGTCACCTTTGCACCATTTATAACATTTCTGGTATATTTTTAAATGTTTATACAGTAGTGTACTGTATATTGAAATAAACAGAATAGAGGAAATCAGCTCTAATATACATTATTTAGGTATGGATACTGGTCAGAGAGCCCGTCATAAGTCCAAGGTTTCGGTAAACGAGTACGTTGCAAAGTGAGAAGAGGCTCTTATCAAAAAGAAGCGCTAAACCCTTCCCACCTCCAGAAGTCAAGTTTGGTTAACCGGTTTCCCTGAATCTCTTCATAAATATTACTTTACTCACATTCCAACAGCACATCAAATAACAAAAACCTCACACAAGCCTGTTGGATGTCAAAGCCCCTTACACTCAAAACCTCCTTTACCCTTTCCCTCCAACTTTCCTAAGAGGGTTTCTACCCTCCACTCCAGATTTATATACCCTCCTAGTTATCCTATTTTCCTCCATTCTCTCTAAATGTCCAAACCATCTCAACAGTCCCTCATCAGCCCTCTGAATATCTTAAATTAATTTTGTGCATATTTACACCACACATTGCCGTCAAACACAACATCTCCACTGCCTCCAGCCTCCTCTCCATTGCAACATTCAATATCCCATGCTTCACACCCATACAGCAGTGTTGGTACCACTATACTCTGGTACATTTCCGTTTTTGCCTTACAAAGATAAGCTCTCTGTCTCCACAGATTCCTTAATGCACCACCTGCCTTTTTTCCTTCGTCACCTCACCTTTCATGGAACCATCCACCAAAAAGTCCATTCCCAAAAATCTGTACAAATGAATAATTTCTTCAGAAATCAGATACAGTAATTTAAGCCTTAATTTTGCTCATAATTTTATATACATATCATTTTTACATTCTGTTTTATCTTACAGGAAGAAGAAAAGAAGGAGGAAGAGTTGGATGAGAACCTTTTCTATTGCCCAAAGTGTAATAAATCCTTCACTCAGTACCACCCACTGGAAGAGCACGTTAACCGATGCCTTGACGAGGATTAGTCTACTTAGATTACCATTCATGTTGGCAAAATGTTAAGTCATTTCTTGCTCCCTGATGTATACAATAGCAACTGTTTAAACATGGTCTTAGTAATGCCAATAAAAAATTATTTAACATGTAAGTTTTAAGTAGTAAAATAGTTTCTTAAAGACACATACATGGGAGGGGGAGTGCTTTTGCAGTAGCAATTCTCAATAAATAACAAGTGTGAAGTTGACACAGCTCACATGGCAAGTGTGATGCATCACTGGAATTATTACTCATGGAAAATGCTAAATCTATTAGGTGAGAATCTGTTTCTAGTTTCGATCATCTTCTCTTCACTAATGCAGATATGACCTTAATTGCTTCTGTAATCATGGTAATGGTAGGAATTGTGATGCATCAGGTAACAGAAGAAACTGGATTAGAGAAGGGAGAGGCATTAGAAGCTGCCAAGATAGGAAGCAAGAAGTTTGTTGTCTCCTGACATTGAGTAGCCTGTGTGGGCACATGGAGTTGTGAGGAAGATGTGAGAGTGCATATACTTAAGTGATCATCACAACTGGAGGGGTCATTTCTTGAGGCAAGACTATAAAAGACAGAGTGTAAATTATTATTAGTAGAAGTATTTATAAAGGTCATCCAGTGCCTGGGGAACAGAAGGCAATCAGGTTTGATCCAAGGAAGGGGAGGAACAATCTAATTCCTTACATCAATAGCCTTTCAGCATTAAAGAGCCTCCCTTGAGGGATGCAGTAGTGTTGGAAAGTACAGTACATTGGTTGGGAGTTTTGAGTTTTTGAGGCTGTGGTGGAAGGGTTGAATGAATAGCTTAAGACTGAGGTGACAGAGGCAACATGCAGGAATGTCAGAGGTGAGGACTTCATAAGGGTTAAACACGGGAGGTGTACTAGAGGTGTTCACTATGTTCCGAGTGTCAGGCATATCAAAAGGTATTTTTCCTTGACATAGCTGTAGCACTGCTATATTATATGACTTTTTTTCCTTAAACAGCAAACTACAGTATTTTACTTTCTCCAGCAGCAGCACCTGAAAGGAAAATGGAGCACTGATGAGTATATGCAGGGTGCATTTCACTGCAGTTATGGCTAGTAATGGAACAGTGCCAAAACTTTTGCTGATACCAACACCATCAAAACTGACCGATATCCACCAATACCTGTTTTTGATTGTAGGCTCATACTTTTCTTCAGTGGGTTACAGCCTATAGGGAAAAAGGTTTTTCTAGTTAATTCATTTCTTGTTTGTACAAGGTAATTACGTATTGTATTTAATGGAAGCCCTAACCCATAGGGAGTCATACAGAACCTGGGTGAATAGGTAGCAATCACATTCAACTTAAAGGAGGACAAGTCCAAATCCTTAGATCAAGAAACCTTTGAGGGTCGAGTGAGAAGGTACACAAACTAAAGTATCAGTATTGTCGATTATGTATTTCAATTTTTTGGTTGATGGATTTAAGCCAGTCTGTTCTTCGACACATGAACTATCCAATAATTGTTGTTGCATTATTAGGAAAACCTGGCCCATGCTCAAGGTAGAGCATGAGTTGGGTACCAGAGGATGTAGGTAAAATGTTGGTACTGTACTGGGTTCAGGCAGCAACTCAATGTTTGAAAGCAATTCCTGGTTCTAAGGAGGATCCATGGGCATGCAAGTCAGTAAAAGGTGTAGCGGTCACTTGGGATTCTGAAGAATGAGCATACATCTCATTTATCACAAGGTAAAAAATATGAGGCAGGTCCAAGAATAAACAAATTATTATTATAATCAAAAAGAAGAGCTAAACCTACAAGAGTTATACAGCACTGCTGGGCAGGGAAGGGTGCAGGAGTAATGGGTAGCAAGGGAAAGAGGGATGATTATTAGGTCATAGAGCACAGCGGGGCAGTGGATAGTGCATTATTATTATTATTATAATCAAGGGGAAGCGCTAAACCCGGAGGATTATGAAGCGCCTGGGGGGGATGTGGAAGGCATTCAGGCTTAATTCGGGGAACTGGAGCACAGATCCAATTTCCTAAATCAAGAGCCTCTCACCAACATCAATGAACCTTCCTTGAGGGGAGTGGATAGTGCAGAGGTATAGGGTAGCAAGAGATTGAGGTAGAAAGGGCTGTGAGGAGTATTAAAGGCATCATCATGAGAGTTTGTACAGTAAATCAATTGCTGTCAAAAAGTCACTGAGAGAGTCTGGGTTAAATGAGGCACCATCAGCAAGAAAGGAAGGTAAAGTAAGGGCATTAGAGCGGTGACGACATTGGAGGTAAATTCTGCGTGCTCGCTGATAGAGTGAGCAGTCCAACAGAATATGGCTAACAGAAACTGGAACCTGACAATTCTTACAGAGTGCAACAGGGCGCCTCTCCATGAGATACCCGTCAGTAAGATGAGTGTGGCCGATGTGAAGACAGGAGAGAGTAGTCTCCCAGTCTCAGCACTGATGATAAGAAGACAGCCAGAAACCTATACTCGGTTTAATAGAAAGTAGTTTATTATAGAGCAGATCAGGTTAACGTTGTTGCCAGTGAGTGCGAAGGTGGGTAGCAATTGCAGCAAAATAGTCTGTGACTGGAACACCTCTATATGAAACTGGGAGGTCATGTATTGCTGAACATGCAGCAGTGTCTGCCTGTTCATTTCCCTGTATGTCAGCATGACTGGGGACCCAACAAAAAACAATATCTCTAGCAAGCACAAAGATATGGAGTAACCAAAGTTGAATACGAAGAACCAGGAGATGAGGTGCATCAAATTTTCGTATAGCCTGTAAAGCACTAAGGGAGTCTGAAACGACCACAAATGGTGACACTGGCATAGATGCAATACGGGTAAGTGCTACAAGAATGGCATACAATTCAACTGTAAAAATGCTAGCCAGGGATAATAAATGACCTCGCATGACGCTGTCCAGTAACACCACTGCGAATCCGATGCCGTCAAAAGACTTGGAACCATCATTGTACACTGTGATGGCATGAGATCAGAAGTGGTTAAGAAAAAGAGAGAGAGAAGTCACCATAGGCAGTTGGGTTTTCGCACATGGCAGTGGGAAAGAACAGACACGAACCATCAGAACTTCTCAAGGGGGTAGGGAAAAGCAAGATGCTACATGAACATAGAAAGATGGTAACTGAAGAGAAGACAAGTTAATGTAGGCAAAGAGAAAAGGGACGGAGTAAACAGGGACGACAAACAAACAAACATCTACTAATATCAGTGACTATCCTATATATGGAAGGATTGCGGAGGTCATGAGAGCGAACATAATAGTGCAGGCAATGAGCATCACTGCAATCGGACAAGGATGGAATATTTGCCTCTGCATAGAGGCTCTCAACCAGTGAAAAGCGAAAAGCACCAAGGCATAAATGTAATCCCTGGTGATGGATGGGATTAAGGCTAGAGAGAGTGCAGGAGAGGCCGCTGAATATACCTGGTCGCCATAATCGAGTTTCGTTAAAATTAGGGCTGAACGTAGTCGAAGGAGGGTTCTACAATCAGCCCCCATGAAAGATGAGCGAGGGTTTTAGAGGTTCAGCCAGCTATGACAAGTTGCCTTCCGAGAGGTAATGCGAGGTTTCCAGGATAACCTATGGTCAAACAGAAGGCTTAGAAATCTGACCGTATCACGTTCTGGGATACGAGAGCCATATAGGTACAATGGATGATCAGAGACGGCAGAACGTCTAGTGAAAGTAATTTGGCAAGTTTTAGTACAACTAGAAAATTTAAACCCATGAGTGGTAGCCCAATTGGAAAGAATAAACAATCACGTACCCACACTAAACTAGTCATCTCTGCTGTGACATGTAATGCTGTTGTTTCCTGGAAACTACATCTTATCCTACCTGGCGTGTACCACCAGGATGGTACCTACAAAATTAACCGAGTTAGGCTTAGCAAAACTGCCTGTATAGTGCTGTATGGCCCTCATGGGTTTAGCACTTAGTTATGATGATAAAAACTGCCTGTTTAAGCAAGAGTTCTAATGTAAGGAGTAATGTGTTATAAGTTGCCACTCATGGATTTGCAGGCAACCTCCAGTAGTAATACAATTGAGGCCCTGCCAAATGGCTACCCAGTGTCTCACCAGAGGGTCACCTGACATGCCCCAAGATTTAGTTTCTATTGGATAGAGGGACATGACTAATTCAGCACTACTAACAAACGTCAAGTTAGAACAACACTAAAAGCGATTCCTTTATCCTTGTCTAGGAGCTGGGTGGTATTTCACAAAGAAATATAACCTGTGTGGTCAAAAGGAGGGAAAGAGCTGGGTGTTATTTGGATTAAATCCAAGAAAGGGCACAGAACAAATGTTTGAATCAATAGTCCTACTGTTGCAGCAAGGCCCCCATTGAAGATCAGTCACCTTATAAAAGAATCACTGCATTTTAAAAAATAAACAATTATTTAAATCAAAACACTAGTACTGTATGCCATTTTACTGTTCAAGGAATCATTTTGAAGAATGCTAAATGCACAGGTTCCTTTTAAGTGCTTTGAGTTTATCCTAAAAAATAACAGCTAAACCTTTCATCTTTAAAGGAAAATAAATATATACTGGTCAGTCTTAATTTATTTAATAAGAGACATACTTTATACATAGTTTACCATTTCATTATATTTCTATACAGCTCATAGACTTATCGAAGACAAGAATGTAACTGAAGGAGGTCATGCTAGAAGTTTGGTGGAACTGGGACACCAGCCTGTTCTGCTAAATAGATCATCTCACCTAATGGGGATATTAAAATAAATTATTAGAACTTGTCAGCTAATTTTCACATGCATTTTAATTGCTTTAACAATAAGTGTAAATGATCACATGCTATCAAATAAAGGTTTGTTAATTTAGGGTGGCAATAATGAATTTATTATATCAGGAATAGCCGGATAAGGTCATTACTAAACATGGTACTTTGTAAAAATACACAAGTTCAAATTTGTATTCTTCAATTAACTTGTATATACAGTATGATGAATAGATGTAGCAAATCTCAAATGTATTACAAAACATACAATGAAAGCATATATTGCAAACTAAAATATGATTAACAAAAGAATTTACTAAAGAATAATAGGAAATATGAAGAGTATGAAACCAATATGGGCAACCCTGTCTCCAATCACCACAAGTGACAAAGTGGCCATGAAAATGTGGCAGCTTTGAGTTTGACATATTTTGGCTCTAATAAAACATAAGTCTTTTTCTGAATGGCATGTGCTGCTTGCAACTTGACATTCTGAAAAAACCATATCACGGGTGGGGATAGAACCCACGATCAGTCATAAGACTCCAAACCGACATGCTAGCCACTGGGCCAGTTGGACGAATCTTGATGTAGCCGGGCCAGTTGGACGAATCTTGATGTAGCCAGGCCAGTTGGACGAATCTTGATGTAACCAGCTGACCCAGTGGCTAGCTCGTCAGTCTGGAGTTCTATGACTCTCTGATCGCAGGTTCTATCCCTACCCACGGTATGGTTTATTTACAGTCATGTCATTACGATTTCATGAGTCTTAACATTCTGTATCCTTATTTTATCTTACCCTAGCAGAATTCTTCAGAGATATACAGGAATATATTCTGATTGACAGGGATTTCTCCAACTTTGAGGGAAAAAAAAATTGAAATTAGTCTGGATCAATGTGGGTGTGTTAACTGTTCTCAACGATGTGATTAATCACATCAAAATAGAGCTCTTGAACTTTGGTCAATTTAAAGGTAGAATCAAGATGTGTATCGAGTACAGATATTGAGCCAAAAATTTTTGAAACTTGCAAGACGACTTTTTTTTTTTTTTTTTTTTTTTTTTTTTTTTTTAAAGTCAGCCGTCTCCCACCGAGGCAGGGTGACCCAAAAAGAAAATCCCCATATCCTGCATTAATTTTTTTTTGTTTTTTTAATTTCAAGAATTTGTTATTTTTTTTTGCATCTAAGGCAGTTGTAACTGAAGTCAGAATTAACAAATTTTTAATAAACCTGTTCACACAATTTATTATAGTCTTTTAGTTTTCAAGTGAGCAGCCCAATTTCTCGATTTTTGCAAGGTGTGGAAAATTTCACTTTTCATTCAACGCATCTGTGACCACATTTAAAAATCTGTTGCCCACCTATGGTACAGAATTTAAAAACCTCAATTTCTCAAAGGAAATAAATTAGGAAATAAAAATGTATATAATTGATTCATTAAATTTAGCCAATGATACTACTACTAAATTCAAATCAGACTATTTAAAGTAAATGACGATCTCACTGTTTTAACAATTTCCACAATCATACTATCTCTGATTATCTGTCTGTAGTTGTTTCAATACAACAAAATAATCAAACCTTAGTATCAACACTCAAAACAAAGAATCTAATTTTAAATGTATAGAAGTAGTACTCCCACAGGAAATTGACTTGGCACTAAGAGGTTCTAACAAATAAATTCTACATCTAACAAGTACTGAACTGAGAAATTTATTACCTCTGTTTAATCTGTTCTTTTCTTCAGCAAGCTGAGCATTTCTAATAACAGCATGCTTGGCTTCTTCTTCTCTGAGAATAGCTTCCTTTGCACTTAGTGATTTAAAGTGGCTCCTTCCATATATGATACCAGTTAGCAGAGCTGCCCAGCGACCAAACTGCAAATACACATTTAATTTATATAATACATCTCTACACACATTATATTTATTCAGGTACAGATACACTAAGTACTTTTAAATAATATGATATTACAAGGACCCCAATGGAAATAAGTCACTTTGACTTTTTTTGGTTATCGTAGGTAATTTACAGTGTGGTAATTGTACCTATATGTACTTGTGCCCAAATAAACTTGCTTACAATTATCACACACAGTAATGTGTAAATTACCAAGGATAACCCAAAAGTCATGGACAAGTTCCTCTCTACCTGGAGTTTACCTGGAGAGAGTTCCGGGGGTCAACGCCCCCGCGGCCCGGTCTGTGACCAGGCCTCCTGGTGGATCAGAGCCTGATCAACCAGGCTGTTGCTGCTGGCTGCACGCAAACCAACGTACGAGCCACAGCCCGGCTGATCCGGAACTGACTTTAGGTGCTTGTCCAGTGCCAGCTTGAAGACTGCCAGGGGTCTGTTGGTAATCCCCCTTATGTGTGCTGGGAGGCAGTTGAACAGTCTCGGGCCCCTGACACTTATTGTATGGTCTCTTAACGTGCTAGTGACACCCCTGCTTTTCATTGGGGGGGTGGTGCATCCCCCCAATGAAAAGCAAAATAATAATAATAATAATAATAAAAACTCTCACAAGGACCTTATCTCAATATTAACCAAAGATTATTACCACTTCTTAACTACATTCACAGGGAAGCGCTAAACAAGCTGGGGTTACACAGTGCCTTGGGGAATGGCAGGTAATGAAGTTTACTTAGATACAGCTGTATAGCCCTTGTGGCTTAGCGCTTCTTTTTGATTATAATAATAATAATAATACTTAGATACAGTTATACAATCTATCATCATATATAAGAACGTGTAAATTCACTAGGTTAACCCTCACAAAAAAGGTCAGATGACGTGACTATTTCCACTTGGGTTAGTAAGTTTATTTAGGTACTGGTACATATTATTATTATTATAAAAATGAAGCGCTAAACCTACAGGTACACAAGTAAAATTATCTAACATAATTGAATGTGTACATTACCTTGGATAACCCAAATTACCTAGAAGAGAGGTCAGGCTCAAATCCTTGGATCAAAAGCCCTTCACATCATCAAGGGACTTCCTTCCAGGAATTATGTAGAGTAAATATCTGAAAAGTCAATTCCCCACAACTGCCGGCTCCTCTTCCACTCTCACACCAACTCACCATAAGCTAACCCAGGTTAGACAGTGCTCGCACAACATATTTGCAATACCATGAACTACGTGTACGTTATATTAGTGACAGTAAGTGTAGAGGTTTACCTTAATTAGTGGAGAAACACGGACAGGAGGAGCCAGTGTCGCCATCTTGCCAGAGCCAGAACACAGCTTCACTTCTACTTCAATATTATATCTACCATTTATCTCTTCCTTTATGTTATATAGTTCACATAAAGGCATAAAAATGTTTTTTGACAACAATATTAATATTTAGTTTTTCTATGACTAAGTAAAAATGTAAAATATTGGTGTTTACGTTGTTTTTAATACCGCGAAATTTAAACAATAATAATAATGGTAATAATAATAATAATATTAATAAATCTTTATTTGCTACAAGTTCATGTACAAGGTATTCAAGCCTAGTTGGACATCAGTGACATACTACTATATAGAAAGCTCCTTGTTATACAGAGCATTTCGGGCAAATTAGGTCAGTTTTTGTCCCAGGATGCGACCCACAACAGTTGACTAACACCCAGGTACTCATGTCATATTTTACTGATGGGGAACATAGCCAACAGGTGTAAGGAAACACGCCCAATGTTTCTACCCTCGCTGGGAATCGAACCCAGACTCGCCGTGTGAAGCGAGAATTTAGCCACCAGGCCACGGGACAACATTTATAAGTTTATTCAGGTACAGGTACACATAAATACAGTTACATAAATTATCATACATAGCAGAATATGCGTAGATTACTTAGGATAACCCAAAAAAGTCAGTGACTTATTTCTTGTTTTAATCATTATAAGATACGGCCATTATCGAGATTTCAAGTAGCTTATCATTAACAATGTAATGATCAGTTATTCCCCTTAGTTTTTTTTTGGGGGGGGGCAGGGGATGTGTCTTTAAATAGTTAGATTTTTTTATACCCTCACAACCGACGAACCCGTCTTCGATCTTGGGGCGAGTGAAAACAGGCATATTCCCTTACATTTCTTGCTCAAGTTTACATAGCAGTAAGTAGGTATCTGTGTTTGTTACCTATTCGTAGGTACAGGAGCAGAGCAATGTTCGTGGTGTTTCGTCTTCAGTATTCTGTTCATATAATTTTTCGAAATTTCCAATGGCTGCAACACCTACTAAATTTTCATTAATGCCTCCACTGGTTTACCATTTTGTGTGAAAAGAACAGTTTTCTTTCCTTCCCATTCCACTTTTTTTCTTAATTTGCATCTGTGTCCTCTCATTTTCCTTGATGTACATACTATTTTTATAACTTCGCATTTTCCTTTCGAAATCTTTCATCCATTGTAACAATTTACCTTTAATTTCTCCTAAATTTTGCAATTTCCAGATTAATCTCATGGGGACTTTTGTCTGAAACTTTCTTTAAGTTCAGGTAAATATAGTCTTCCTATCCATTTCTTTCTTGAACAATTACCACAACTCTGCAATAATAATTGAACAAGATTCTTATACGTGATTGTGTAGACCGAAAACCAAGTTCTTGCCCAGTATGTTATTATTCTCTAATTGTTGAATCCACTTTCCTCTAATGGCTTTTTCTAATAATTTCACGAGAGTTTAAATTTAATATGTTTATTATGTACCTCATACCCATCCTGTGGGTAGCTGAAGCTCCCGCTTCACACACGGAGGACCCGGGTTCGATTCCCGGCGGGTTGAAACATTTCGACACATTTCCTTACACCTGTTGTCCTGTTCACCTAGCAGCAAATAGGTACCTGGGTGTTAGTCGACTGGTGTGGGTCGCATCCTGGGGGACAAGATTGAGGACCAAAATGGAAATAAGTTAGACAGTCCTCGATGACGCACTGACTTTCTTGGGTTATCCTGGGTGGCTAACCCTCGGGGGTTAAAAATCCTATCTTATCTTATCTTATCTTACAGAGGTACATAATGGGTCCAGGGACTGGACCACCAAAGTTTTGATAGCTGAACTAGGTACAAAGGTAATGAATCATGCAAGTAAAGTTACTTACGTTTATACATGGCTACAATCATGAACAAATTATAGAGTAATTTCCCAACACACGTCCAGCAAACCGGCCTGTTGAATGAAGGATGTACTTGATCTATTTGGAAACTTCTAGTTTGTGTTTCATTTTACAGGGATGCGAGTGGAAATAAGTCACGTTGTCTGACTTTTTTGGGAGGTTTATCCTAGGTAATTTACACATATGTTAAGCCATGTATGATAGTTTTGTGTATCTGTACCTAAATAAACTTACTCAAAAACCCCAGTGGATATTACTCACTTTGTCTGAATTTTTGTGTTATCCTAGGCAATTTACACTATGTATGATAAGTGTACGTATGTGTAACTATACCTAAATAAGCATAGTTTCTTTATTTCATCTTTTATCTTATCTGTTATTATATTATTATGTATTATTTTATTATTTTTTCTCAGAATATCGAGAAGTAGGGCTTGATAAGGTGTTTGTGTCTGCCCGAAATACCCGGCTCTGCATACGAGGGGTTTTTGGCATGTACACTTAGCCACTGTATTTCTTTTATACAACTATGTATCATGTCCAAGTAATAATAAATAAATAAATAAATAAATAAATACTTAGCAAACCAAAATTATAATTACACATTGTAACCTTTACAAAGAAATAAAAATCTTTATCATTAAGCTGTCAGTGGCCCTTTTAAACCCAACAACAAGAATCAGTAGCCGTTCACTTTCCATTTTTTATTTTTGTCCAGAATTGAGCAACATTTCCTCCCAGGACAGCTGTACGAGTCATAGGAGTTTAATAATAATCCATGAGTCCGGGAGGGAAGGTTCAATAGAGCGTGAGGTGTGGCTTGTCATAAATTAAATGTTTCACCCTCGACCTTGTGGTTGTAAAGGCCAGCGGACCTGCCTTGTTTGTGAGAACAATTATGGAGCTTCAACTTCTCACTCCAGTTGGATTAGTGAAGAAGACCGGGTAAGGCAAGACAAATTGAGGGGCTCTTGATTTAGGGAATTGGATCTGTGCTCCAGTTCCCCGAATTAAGCCTGAATGCCTTCCACATCCCCCCCCCCCCGGCGCTGTATAATCCTCCTGGTTTAGCGCTTCCCCTTGATTATAATAATAATAATATAACTAACAGTGACTCACAAAACAGTAGGCATCCTTTCAAAGATTCGGTACTATGTACCAGCTCTTCTAGCATTGTGGTTTAGCACTTCTTTTTTACTATAATAATTTTAGCTTTGTACTCACACTCTCTCATTTACCCTAACCTCGTCTATGGTATTTGTGCATGGGGATCAACCACACCAAATCATCTTAAGCCTTTAATAACCCAGCAAAAAGCTGCAGTGCGACTGATTACTAACTCCTGCATTAGACAACACACTCCACCTCTTTTCAAGAGTCTTAACCTGCTAAATATACAAAACATCCACACTTATTATTGTGCCTACTACATACACAGAACACTATACTCTAATGTAAACCCTCCTCTCAAACTCCTCCTTGATAACTATAACAGAACACACAACCATAATACAGTACGAGACACAGCTCACTCTTCGATATCCCTCGTAGTCATCTCCCTATGCAAAAATGCTGTGCATGTAAAAAGCCTGAAGATTTGGAATTCATTGTCAAACACACTGAATGACTCTGTCTGCAAATCAGTTTAAGGCCCTAATAAGAAATCACCTCATCTCCCAAAATAAATTAGACAATACACAAATAACCCGCACATAAAAGACAGAAGCTTACGACGACGTTTCGGTCCGACTTGGACCATTGACAAAGTCACACTAACAGAGGTGGAGCAGGATGGCTATATAGCCATCCTGCTCCACCTCTGTTAGTGTGACTTTGTCAATGGTCCAAGTCGGACCGAAACGTCGTCGTAAGCTTCTGTCTTTTATGTGCGGGTTATTTGTGTATCGTTCCAGTCACGGTATTGTGCCTTTTTGTTATTTATAAACTAGACAAACCATACCTAATGACTACCAGTT
Source organism: Cherax quadricarinatus (assembly GCF_038502225.1). Taxonomy (NCBI): domain Eukaryota; kingdom Metazoa; phylum Arthropoda; class Malacostraca; order Decapoda; family Parastacidae; genus Cherax; species Cherax quadricarinatus. The sequence goes on from NC_091335.1 coordinate 3,790,925, forward strand.
TCTCAAAAGCTACTCATATTGTGCTGATGAATGCTCAACCACTTACTACTTCCAAATTAGGATGTCTGTTTTTCCTTGTTTTAAATAGTACTAGATTGTAATACAGTACATCATGATGTAAATTGTTCCATTGTAATACCAAGTTTCATTGTTTTAAGTAGTACTAAACTGTAATATACATCATATTGTAAATTGTTTTAAATTGTTACATTGTCATGCGGTAATCTTTATTAACTAATTCAACAGTGTAATAGGTCTCTACTTGACTTATCAAAACCATGTATCATTACCTGATAGAATATTCAATTCTCCTAATCTTAAGTTAATCTTTAAGTTTGCCCAAAATGCTCTGTATACAAAGGGGCTTTTGGCATGTACACCCAACTATTATATTCCTCTGTACAACCATGTAATTTGTCAAAATAAACATCTTAATCTTAAATAACCCGCATAGAGGAGAGAGGAGCTTACAATGACGTTTCGGTCCTACTTGGACCATTTACAAAGTCACACTTTGTAAATGGTGTGATTTTGTAAATGATCCAAGTCGGACCGAAACATCATCGTAAGCTCCTCTCTCATGTGTGCATTGTTCCAGTTATGGTATTGTGTATTATCGTTCTTGAACAATGGTTACTTGAGTACTAGTCATGTCACTGACGTTACCAAGTTGTCAATCGGTCATAAGAGGTCTGATATTTTTCTTTTTGGCAAATATTAATATAACTTACCCTTAAAATGATTTAGGTTGTTAAATTACTTATCGTTATCTTTTATCGTTACCCAGTGAACTGCCCAGTGATTTAACTAAACACCAAATTTTTTCCTTCTTTATCCATTATAATACGTAATATTAATAGTTCATCCGCCTTATAAACTATTATTATCTTTCCAGCCATAAAACATAATAAATTTTCTTAGTGGATTTAGTTAATTCACACCAAAGGTCTCTTCTGAACTGGAGATTCAGAATGGATAGTACATTTCCCTCTTTTACTTATCAATATTTTAATACACGTAAACTACATTTTTTATGCTGCACAAAGAAATGAAATTTGTTTATTGGAGTTGCAGGACATAGTTGAAGCATTATAGTTTCTTTGGTTATTATTGTATTGTGATGTCTGTGCCTCTCTGGAAAGACAGCTAGGCCACCCTGATTTGGTCAGAAACAACCATTGTGTTCCTCACAGGGTTCTTGTTTCCAGTTAAATTTAATGATTACACAGGCCTCATCGACATCTTATTTTCATACTCTTCAGGAGCACTCTTATGTGTATTGTCCACTGTGTGAACTTGCTTGGCCAGGATGGGCAACACACAGCTGGAAAAGTCATCCAAACCATGAAGGTGACTCTATCAAGTAAGTTTTATGTTCAATTTAAGCAGTTTTATGCACACTAGTGCTAGTTTAAGATTTTAGTTGAATTTAAAATATGACTGAAAGATTTTGTATAAGAGATGATAATTACCATACTAGGCAAAATTAAAAATGAAAGTAAATTGTTACAGTACTCTATAGTGCTTTATTAACCTTCCACTATCAAATTCTGACGTTATTACTGATGCACTCTGACAAGATTGCTGATCTTTTCTTTCTTTCTCATGAACATGAAAGACAGCAGGTAAATCTTATTAACTACTTATATTCGGTATACATATACCTTTATCTTCTGATGTACTACTTAGTAGTCATAATTCTGTAAATTTTCCTTTCCAATGTAGGAGGCCTGGTCTGAGACCCAGCAGTGGGTAAGGTAATCTCCAGAACCAGGAACAGATAGCAGCTGTTCCTCTATGGGAGTTGTCAGTATGAGTCCTTATCCTAAATGGATATGGATTCACATACCTTAATTATGTATAGCGTCCTCAAGGATTTGTTAATGTCAGTCAGATTAAAATTAGCATTTCCTTTCTTACTCTGAGATTCTGATAAGTGTTGTCCCAGTGAAGAGCTCTTAATCCAGGGAATTTGAACTATCCTCTCTTTCCTTGGATTGAATCTGATTGCCTGCCATTCCTCATTCCCTAGGTATTGTAGATGTGCTTCCCCATGAATGAACTAAATAAAATGATTAGTGTTGTATTTTTCTCAAATCTGTGTATTTTTCTTAATACAAAAGACATATCAAAAGCTAGTTATATCTTTAGGCTTATGTATATTTATGCATAAATTTTGAAGCTTAAAAACCTTTGCAGATTCCCTGGAATAAAATTAGTATTAGATTTTGTATCAGAAGAAGAAGAAAATGACCTCTTGACTCACATTGACGAAATTCCATGGGATTCATCTCAAAGTGGGCGACAAAAACAGGTACAGTAGGATTAAATTAGGTATCCTCGGAAAGGAATACCTAAGTACAGTACAGCCTCTCCTCTCTTAATGATGGAGTTCTGTTCCTAAGACCACATCAGTTAACAAATTCATCACTAAGTGAGGAACATGCTATATTGGTAGTGGGTTTGTGTCAGCCATCTTTGATATTGTTTTAATGTCATCTTTGCATCATTTATAACATTTCTGGTATATTTTTAAATGTTTATACAGTAGTGTACTGTACATGTATATTGTAATAAACAGAACAGAGGAAATCAATTCTAATATACGTACATTATTTAGGTATGCATGCTGGTCAGAGAGTCTGTTGTAAGTCCAAGTCGTCAGTAAATGTGTACGTTACTAAGTGAGGAGAGACTGTATTGTAGTTGCAGATATTTTTTTTCCTTCCTACGAGGTTTCTTTGCAATAACTTAGAAATGCCATTTCTTGGCTTTAGACTTTCATCACTAGTGTATCCTGTTTAAAGGAAGGTTCGGATTGCTATTGAGCTTGTAAATGCCATTAATAAATTAAGGTACTTTCTGTTTGTAGCTACAGCAGAGATATTCACAATAAAAATATTGTAACTGTAAGTTAGAACAAATCAATAAAATGTGTTCCCTTCTGTAATACGAAAGGAACTAGGATTTTCAGCCATGTTCAATACTTATTAATGTATGTAACCAGCATTTCCAATTATTTCCATCAGTATAGAATGCTGCATGTCTTGCCATTTGGAGAGAAAATATGTAGGATACCTACCTATAGTGCATTAGCTTCTAGTTAAGCATGACATGCTGGATCTGTCAGTTGATGAGTATTTCTGTTTGTCTTCATAATTACTCCCAATATTTATTTGAATAGGAAGGCAGAAATACTGTATTAAAGCAAGAATCTGTAATAATATTCACAATAACAGCAAATGTTGGAATAAATTGTTTGAACATTTACAGAGTTTGAGCTTGTGTGCCTCTCTTTAATACAGGACAGCACAGTAAATGAAAAAAAAAGGTGTGTTATGTTGTGAAACTGGAAAATTTTTATGAAAACATCAGTATTTAGTAGGAGCTCAGAGATACTGAATGTGTCGATTATCAGCTGTTTTCCCATGCTACAATATTATTTCTTCAAATGTTAGCTAGTATTTTAGGTAGATTATTAGAAAATTTTTCATGATTTTACATTTTGCAAAACATTTTGGGAGCCTCCCTTCTCTAGTGCAATGAATCAGTAAAAGAGATAGATGGAGCATAAGGATTGTGTTGATAATTAAGACAAACCTCAGAGCCTCACAATTTTTTAAGAAAACAATTACTGCATTTTACAGCGTCCAACACTATATTTTTCCCAAAATAAGTCTCGAAAATTTACCTAGCATCTTGAAAGTCGAAGGTTATGTTGCTTGTAGGTCACAATCTAAGCCTAGAAAATTGTTTCGATACTGGACAGCAATCTAAACTCCTGTATATGGCCTAATAATGAATCACAAACTAATTTGTATTAAAATAATGAATGACAAAAAAAATATAAATAATCATAAAAATTTGTTGGAACTTGGCACCAGTAGGCTAACATAAACCAGGCGAAGGAGTTGGATGGTCTGTGTGTGGTATCAGTAGACTGATTTTCCTACTTATCATCAAACCACCTGGTAATATTTTTACTTGCCTCAGATGATCTTGATATTAACCCTTTCGGGTTTCATGCTGTAGTACTACGTGATAAGCTCAGCTTACTCAGA